>NW_028240987.1:0-55594 GCF_964263255.1 Lissotriton vulgaris
GAACACTGGACCCACGGATGGGCATACCTGTCCCACTCAGGGTGACAAATGCAAAAAGAACAATTGATGGACTAAAAGCAGAACAATGTCATACATTCACCCCAGTACAAAGATCAGGGCCTAAATCCATCGTTTTTTTGCTCACCATGCCATTCCAGTTTGGACCCAGCCAAATGCAAATCAGTCTTGACCCTGCGCCCAATGGCAACAGTCCAGCCCGAACTGCTGGGTCAGGTCCTCCATTTTGACCATCATATATACCATGTGTGAATGTTCTTAGGGTAAAAGGCAATAGAACTGTTATTCTGCCTCCTTTACCTAGCTCAAGGAAAAACAGACAGGTATTCATCAACCAGATGAAAAAGCACTATGTGGCCAGTCCTCTAAAGCCAACCACCCCAGACACCAAGAAGAATTCTGAACCTGCCATCACCACCGTTGCTACTATTCAACACAACTCCATGGTCTACTATCAATTCCCAGCTGTTGCAATGTCACTTGAAATGGTGCCCGTTCTAAGAACTCGATACCCACTGACTTTTTGAATGATTCTGGGTTTGCTTCAGAGATTTTGCAACTCATTCTACAGTCACAATTTTGTGCTTATAAGTGGCTATGGTCCTATGTTTGGATCACCCAGGGAACTTTTCTTTTCATCCTATGGCTAACAATGATGATCATCATTTATCTGCTAATAAATGGACATTTTATACCTGAAAGCAAAAATGGCATCCTCTGTGGTTCGTTAACTAAAGCCACATTCTTCCTCCCACGGAGCTCGGAGAGAACTCTACTCTGCCAACATCATAGTTTATCCTGTGCCTGAAGGCATAGCTTGGAAGAAGGTCCTATATCAGATTATTGGGCTCAGTGAGACATTGTAATTACCATATGTAATTAAAGCTTCAATGAATGACATTGTGATTCTCTGTTCCATTTCAGATAACTGGGATGCAGAAACTGATGTCTGATTTTCAGGACTATTCTACTTTGAATAATGATGAGCCTTATTTGAATTCAGCTAATTACTTTGAAATGTAGCGTTATCACCATTAACCAGACTATTACATGGATAGGGCCAGCTATCCTAACGAGATTTAAAACTACACACACTGGGACATTTGAGGCACAAGCTCCTGATAGTCACCCTAATTTCTTAAAGTTCTCCTACTTCCATAGTAAGAATAGATCACACCCTTCAGCTTTTTATTTTTTTCAGGAGCCACAACAGTTTAAAAAAAATTGCCACTAACAAACACATTTACTAAACTGAGTTTAATCAGAATCTGGCTATCCAGGAATATTAGTATTGGAAAAACAATATTGATGAGTCAAGTATTTGGGCAACCAAATTCTGACAGATCCAAGGCAAAAAAGCCCAGTTTAGTGCATGCCTAAATTCCAAAAGATATTATATTTCTTAGCAAAACTGTTCAACAAACTACTGTGAAAAATAAAATAACAAGCATGAACATTGCCGGCGCCCTCTTGCCTAGCAAGAGCCTCTGCGTGCGCGTAAGCGGCAACCATTTTAGACGTCACGGCCATTTCATACTCTGCTGGTCACCTGTGTGTCACCCTGACCTCGCTATCATCCCCCAGTGCTCTGACTAAGCCTGAACAAATGTACTGGGGTTGTAAAAACTTGTCATCATGACAAAGCCCCGGAGTCACTTCCCGTGCCAAACCCGTTTGTCCTTTCGTCCTCCATGCACAGGCAAGCCCCTTTGATAACCTCCTTCCCTGCACCTGGCCACTCAATTCGGTCCCAGGCACTAACCGACCCCTGTGGACATTGTTTATTACTTATACACGGCAGGGCTTATTTCACCAACAAAGTGGCCTGACTTAATCAATAACCCAAACCCTTAGATCTGACTGATCCCACGTGCTTAAGATCCTGTTGGAAGGTCCAGCTGCGAGATAGCGTTCATCTGTTACATCTGGTTGGGGGATAATTGCTGCTAGGTTTGTGTGGGAACTAGCCTAAGGCGGGGATTCCAAAGATGTTTAACCATGCAATAAACTGATGCAAATGTGTATAAAAGGCCGAACCACAGAGATGCAGTTAGAACACCTCCTGAAGATATTCCGGTGTCTGATGTGATGTGTTCTCCTCCGGAGAAATAAACCTGTTTCTTGCCTTCCAGTTACCAGTGCCTGCCTCGTTATTTTGATAGATAATCATAAGGTGAATCAAAGGTGTTTTGCGCCGGGCAGCATTAGTGGTCTTAGGAGATTTGCTGCTTTTCATCAATTGGCGTCCCAACGTCGGGCCCATCAGAGACACGTGGGTCCAGTGAGAGAGGTCCTAACGATGGAGTGAACATCTAATGATTGGAGTTAACCTGCCCTGAAAAGAACCTCGTCTGGCTGCTGATCAAATGAACTTCACCGGTTCCGAACGGACCTCTCTCGAGTGACCTGTGGTCCTGACTGAGGACCTTAGAGGAGTGCCGCATTGAGACTGGAGTGAGAGGACAAACAGGCGCTGGAAGGGGAAGACGAAGAACTGTAGATACGGTCCGGGTAAGGTCGCGAAAAAGCGACAAATTGATTGATTGACTGATTGATTGAATAGTTTGATCGAATACTAGTATTCCCCCTTTTGAAGTTATTTGAGACATTCCCTGCTTGCAAACAACAGAGAATAGGAATATTCTCTCTCTTTGCAGACAGCGAAGTACGGGTAGTGCGGCGTTTTGCCTACATTGTTTGTTTGAGATATTTATGTTGCCCGTTAATATGTTATGCCTGTCTTCTCTAGATTGTTTTGTAGTTGTTTTGGACCGGACCGTTTTGTTAGAGGTCAGTCATCTGGCACCGCCGGAAGGCACCCCTAAGAAAGACATATAGGTTAAAAAAAATTAATTAGCCTTGTGAATATTGATTGATTGATTGTTTTGAACAGAAGTTACTATTTGCAAATAGTAAAGGGCAGGTAATGCAGACTTCTCATCTGAATTTAGGATTAATTGAGAGATTTATTTTTACCGATATCCATCATGCCTGTCTTTTTAAAGTTGTTGGAAAATGGTTGTTTAAAGCTCGAATCGTTCGTTAGATGTAAAGTACAGTATTTGTCCCATAATGTATGGATCATTGTGGAACAAATGCGCAAAGAAGAAACTCGATTTTCAATGGCCAGTAGAATGAGTAATACAATTCTAAAAAATGAAATGATTAGGAAGATGCAGTACGCAGAAGCAACGCTAAAAGAATAATTAAGATATGTTTCATTCTACAACATAAGCACTTTGTAAGATCCTGGCGTTTTATATATGTCAATGAAGAGGATAGTAAATTCAGCCTCTTTTAATTTGCAGCCCTCTTGACGGAGCAAAAGCACACATTTTTGTTGAAACATTTTTGTACTACTATTATATGGTTCCCAAAGGGAGTACTTTAACCTGATATTAGGTGACTGTGAACCCCAGGTGCATTCTGGTTTTTGAGGTCCTAGACATCGAAATTTTAATTTGCACACCACGTGTTTCACCTACCTTCCCACCCACGTTCCAGTGCTTAATTTGTCAGTTTCAATTGACATACCCTAATACTCATTTGCAAAATGTATTGGCTCCTGTGCTGTGTGCACCCCGCCCTAGGCTAGAGGGCTTCAAGTGTCACATTAGGAAGTAAATGCATAGGCATTGTAAAAAGCACTGGCACAAATTAAGACTGCACGTTCCACTCTAATAATCTTGCCGACTTTCAGGGGAGTTTTTCAAACGTTCCTGAGCCTTACCAGGGGTATCCCATCCAGGCAAATATTAGACAGAAGTAAGGTGTAAATCTATTAAATGAAAAGAGAGATGCGCTTCCCTAAATTGCTTGCATTGCCAAAACCAGGGCTTGGAGAATCTTCACAAGAAAAGCTCATTTTAAGTGCCAACATTTGATGTCCATGCACAAGTCACATGACCTGAATGAACATTTAAGGAAAGTCTTGCTCTGTTTTAACAACGCCCAACCTCCTAGAAAGAAAAGGTTATCTGTTTAGATTGTGACATGGAAACGTTTTACTAGCGATCGCATTTTAAGAGTCAGGCGCAAGACACATATTGCTGGTTTTAGAAAAGCACAGCTTATTTTATGTCATATAGAGTGGTGCACCCTGCACAAGCATTTAAGACATGTCCTAGTCAAGTGGTTGCGGACCCCATGGGTAAGTCAGCCCTGGCAGTTACAAATCTGTAGTTTCCTAGCACGACAGTGCCCACACGTTTTTTTTAACTAAAGCTGCACTGTTTTCCCCCATCCGCCCGAAAACCAATCTCCATGCAAACATTAAGAAATTTAGTTAGTGGTCTTGCCACTGTAACAAAGATGCACACCCCTAAAAACAAGGATACAACCGATGAAACTTGCCACCTCCTATAGTTTCCCTATTTTTGTGAATGGGGACAACCCCAGACCACCGTAGATTGTTTTTTTCAAATGAAAGCATTAATACATCACCCCCCTACTCTATACTGAATACATCTGGCATCCGACCTTTCCTACAACGCGGTCTGTAATGCTGCACTTTGAACAATCCATGTAGTGAACGTTCTGCCATTAGTTAACCTTGCCGCACTGAATCTTTCTGGCTTCAATACCAAGGTGCCAAAGACTGCATCTCAGAGATAAGTCTGATTCATGGTGGGTTAAAAATCTTCGTCATCACGCGTATTGATGTGTTTTAGAAGCTGGCCCCTCGCACCCTTTTTCTTTAGGTTATAGCGGTGTTTAACTGAAGGTTGGAAAGGCTTAGCACACTGTCCTTTAGGCAAAAATAGGCTAGTGTTATGAAATCGCGCTTTGTGTGTAGGGACTATCTCTGAGTACGTGAAATGTGTTTATAGTATGTATGTGTATGTGTCATGCACGTATGGGCCCATATGAGAACGCTTTTGTATGGCTGGGTTGCTAACAAAGTGACCAAATGAGATGTGAAAACAGACCTGAACCCGGTGCCCACATTTGAAAGACAAATAGCATTTGTTTTTTAAACGATGACACATTTCTTGCTAAAAATGTGTCTTCTGGAGGTCAGTGAATGGGAGGGCAGTTTACATCAGGAGCCTGAAGGTTTATTGCAGTACAAAGAGACTGGCTCTAGCAGGTATCACAAGTGTGCAACCTTTCACTTTTCCTAGGAACACTTTTTATTCTATTAAGACCAAAGTGACGTGCATTAGTGAGAATAATGAATTTTGATTTATGAACTGACCAAATGAAGAAGTGAAGGGCCCCTGGGCTTGGGTTTGTGCTATCTCCCACCAACTATAAGTTAGAGACATTGTCATGTTTGAGATGTACCTCTTCTTCTTACAACCACATAGAAACATAAGAGCTGTGTCATTGCACATCTAACTGGCATCCCTACTTTACGCATATACATCAACTCTGATTATCGCTGCTAGATATTGGGGGACCCCACTGTAAGTATTAGTACGACTGTACTTGTGTCTAGCCATCAGAAAAAAAGTAAGTATTTTCAGGTCATCTCCTTAGATCTTCTACTGTCAAAAGGGGAAGGAAGGAGCCTGGCCCCTGGGTAAATTGAAATGAACTATGAGATGCGCGACATGCATGAAAAAGTCCTTTTGTGTAACTAACGCTGCGTTTTTCTTCGTGCTTGGTACATATATTGTCACATCCTATTCTGTACTGTGTGTAGACAAAGACTGTGCATTTTGTGTTTTTCTTTGGTGTATGTGCTTAAATATGCGAATTGTCCTGTACTGTTATACGTGGTAAGTGCACTGGATAAACTTGTTTCAGTGCACTCTCTCTCTCTCTCTCTCTTTCTCTCTCTCTCTCTCTCTCTCTCTCTCTCTCTCTTTCTTTTCTACCTACGCTGTCCAGGAATGACCATGCTGGGATCAATTCCATATGACACGTGGGTGGACTCACTCTTAGCCGTTCACTTCACAAGAATGCTGTGAATTCGCTTTTGAATAAATGACGACACTATACCTCACAAGTACACGTCTAATTGGCTTTAACACAACAGTGTTTGAACAAATTTGCAGAAACAAAATACCATATTTTGCCATGTTACTACCCCTCCTTTCTGTAAAATGATGAAATTTAATTGACTGAAAATGAAAAGACGGGTAAGACAACTGATGTCCCCTAATCTGGCCCTTAAAAGGGAGCTATATGTCGGTGGCTTTCGTTTTTAATACCTTAGTGGCACCACCATCATCGTTCATGTTACCACACACATTTCATATAAATAGAGTGACCAGACGTCCTCGTTTTGCCAGGATGGTCCCAGTTTTTAACCAGCTGTCCCAGCAAATTTCAAGAAATGTAGCTCATGTCATGTTTTTTAAAGAGAATCTACTAAAATTGGTGGGAGGTGTTTTTCTCGTTCTACAAAACATGGATAGTTAGCAGTTGTTTCAAGGAAACAATTTAATTAACAGGCAAGCTACCAGGTTTAAAAATCGCAATTTATGTATGTTCTTACTGACTGTTCTGTAACTCTCTGCTAAAGAGCGCGCTCATCGCTTGAAGTAAAATCGTAGTCCTTCTTCCAATTTTGTGAAATGTCCTTGGTTGTTTTGGCTTTGAAATTCTGGTCACCCTACATATAGTTGTAGGGACATCGCAAGTCCTTCATTAACTAATGAAGTAGCTAGGTTGTAAAGGATAATGCAGACATAAGAAGAATGTTTATAAAAAATGATTTGAACTAAAGTGAAAGGAATGTTGTAGTAAGCCCTGCTGAATGGGTACTGAGGTCAAGATGTTTAGTTAAAAGTAAGAAACATTGACAGGATGGGACAACGCTCAGCCTGTGTACTATTATGGTGCACAATTCTAGGAAGGGTACCTGTAGGCCCATGATAATAACGCATCACACTTTTTATTGTGGTTAGCAGATCTTAAAGAAAATGTAGCCTAGCAGGAATTTGTTTTGGAACAATCAGTTTTTGCTGGAAAAGTTAGTTTGAATTTGACAGACTATATGATTAATGATTTTAGATTTCCTGCCACAGCCATAATTGTGAAAGAAATAGGACACAAAAGATAATATGTATGCTGGAAAATCCCATAGGTGTTTGTAGGAATGTCTGACATAATATCGACAGACAGAATATCGTAATACAAAAATATCGGCACAAAAATATCGAAATCAAAAATATCGGAGTCATATCTTCATAAAGGTAAGTACAAAAATATCAAAAAAATAATATCGTAGTACAAAAATATCGAAATTAAAAATATCGTTTTTTTAAATGTATTAATAATAATGTAAAAGTAATTTTAAAATACATATAATTTTACAAATATTAAATAAAAATATTAAAACAAAATTAAAACTAATACATATACATTTAAAATAAATAAAACACTTAATAATTTAATGTAATTTTCTTTTTTTTAATTTCATTTAATTGATTTAATGTAAATTTATTTTATTTTTACCCTGTACGCCTGTACCCCAAAAACCCAAAACTGACCCTGAACCCTAAAAATATCCCTGTACCCCAAAAACCCAAAACTGACCCTGAACCCTAAAAATATCCCTGTACCCCAAAAACCCAAAACTGACCCTGAACCCTAAAAAGACCCCTTTACCCAAAAACTGAAAACTGACCCTGAACCCAAAAAATACCCCTTTACCCAAGAACTGAAAACTGACCCTGAACCCAAAAAATACCCCTTTACCCAAGAACTGAAAACTGACCCTGAACCCTAAAAATACCCCTTTACCCAAAAACTGAAAACTGACCCTGAACCCTAAAAATACCCCTTTACCCAAGAACTGAAAACTGACCCTGAACCCTAAAAATACCCCTTTACCCAAAAACTGAAAACTGACCCTGAACCCTAAAAATACCCCTTTACCCAAAAACTGAAAACTGACCCTGAACCCTAAAAATACCCCTTTACCCAAAATAATTAATATTATTTAATTACCAATTAATTATTAATTAACAATAACAATAAAGTAAATATATTAGCACATTAGCTGTAATTAATTTAATTTAATAATTAATATTATTTTTTCCCAATTAATTAATTAAGAATAACAAAAAATTATATATAAAAAAATTACTCTAACTAATGTAATTAACTAATTAATATAAATTAATTACCAACTAATTAATAATTAAAAATATGTACAAAATTATATTAATTAATTAACTAATTAATAAAAATTAATTACCAATTAATTATTAATTAAAATATTTACAAACATATATTAATTAATTAATTATTATTAAATTACTTCCCACCCTATTCCCCTATAAACCCATAACCCGCTACAGAACATATTTATCAATTAATCAATTAATTAAAATTATTTAAAAATTAATTCTCAATTAATTAATTAATAATTCCTACTAATTAATAATTAATTTAACATAATTAAATTACTTCCCACCCTATTCCCCTATAAACTCACAACCCGCTACAGTACTAAAAGACAATATTTAATTAAATTACATTACAAATAAATAATAAAACATAATAAATACAATATAATATACACTAAATTTATTTAGAAATTGATATTAGTAACATCGAAATTATTTATTTCGATATTATTGACATCGATATTTAAAACTTCGATATTACTGATATCATACTAATATCGATATTAAGACTGTCGATATTACTTACCTTCGATATTTTGTCCCATCGATATTTAAACTTCGATATAATTGTATATCGAAATTTAAAACTCGATATTTTGTCTGTGTACCGTTTGTAGACCTCCACAACAGTGAAAGTTCATGGATGAATAATATACACAGATGTAAAGATTCAGAGTATCCACATTATCTTCCTTTTTAGTAAGTGATACATATTTCCTCAGCTGCTTGGGGTTGGGAGAGAAAACTAAATTGTGTAACATCTTCCCTTGCCAGTTCTCTAAAAATTCGTTTTATACTCACTGCTAGATTCAAGAATGCCCTCCAGTCATTGAAAGAGTCGGACGCGATGCACAGCCTGACTGCAAGGCGTGGAACACCTATGACTACGACCAAGGTGGAGCCGCAGAGCCAAGATATGCTGGACGAGGCACTAACACCGACAAGAAAGAAAGAAAGAAGGGCTGTTCAGAAGCCCCCAGCCTGTTGGTCTACTTGTGGCTGAAGTCTCAGCCCATTGGGCCCAATTGGTGGGCGCACTTGTGCGGAGTCTCTGTCCCCCTTGGTCCATCTCCAGTCTGACCCCACTTCACCCTCTCTTCCTTTGGCTCCCCCAAACCCGCCTTTTCACATGGGGTTTATCAACTTGATGAGGGAACAATGCACAAAGATAGGACAGGGTTAGTAGGGATGGACTTCACGAATAAAGAATAAGGTGTGGGTACCCTGTCTAAGGTACCATCAATAGATTAGTTAGTGAACAGGGAAAAGGGATTGTGATCCCAGAGAGAGAACGACCTTGCCCTGCAACGTGGAATCTGGATCCGAGCTGGACGTATAGCTCTATCGCCGGTGCTCAACAGCGCCAACGCTAAGATGAACAATGGGTACCTACCAGTGATGGCTCACTGTAAAAAGACACTGGAAAGAAGAGCTCTAACAAACACTAATGCCCTGACCATCGATTATATTAGGTTAAATTTCTCTCCCAATCACCTTGTATTCGTTATGCCCCAATTGGACAAGAAAAAGTTTTTCTGTGAAATTCTACATCACTTGCATTTATAGTGTCCTTGTATTAATGATAGCATGGGAATGTCATACCATATGGAAGAAAAAGTAAACTGTGTATCACAAGGATTATACAACACCAGTTGCCATCATGAATATACTTATTAGTTTTGCCCCACCCAGAGTCCAGTTTTCAAAAGTGCACGCAATGGTCCCTATCCTTCGAAACAATTAGTATGATATACTGGTTTTTGTGTTACAAAGAATTTATTGCCTCATCTAGGAATTGTGCTCATCACCAACTTTAAACTGTGGTACAGCGAATACCTTTTTGTATACACCATCTCCCAGTTTGTTACCCTCACTGCATAAGTTATTGACAATGCTGTTTGTACTGATAACGATCTTCTTCTCCTACTGTCTGTGTATCTGCCTGTACAACCTGTATGCCACCAAAAACTACAATAATCAGCCCAACTACATGTTTAGCTATGAGACATCTCGAAGGACTGGGGTTGGAAAATATCAATGTTTCTCTTGGTCTCAGTAGTGACAATATGTGGTTGTTGTTTGGATGTACACTGTATACCACCGTAGTGTTCCCTTTACACAAGTACCCCGTGCCCCAAGACTATGGACATTGGAATAGATTAGCAAGCTGGCTAAGTCATGTTCAAAGGGAGGACTGTGGAAAATAAAATAACAATCATGAACATTGCCGGCGCCATCTTGCCTAGCAAGAGCCTCTGCGTGCGCGTAAGCGGCAACCATTTTAGACATCACGGCCACTTCATACTCTGCTGGTCTGGTATGTGTGTCACCCTGACCTCGCTATCATCCCCTAGTGCTCTGACTAAGCCTGAACAAATGTACTGGGGTTGTAAAACCTTGTTATCATAACAAAGGCCCGGAGTCACTTCCCGTGCCAAACTCGTTTGTCCTTTCATCCTCCATGCACAGGCAAGCCCCTTTGATAACCTCCTTCCCTGCACCTGGCCACTCAATCCGGTCCCAGGCACTAACCGACCCCTGTGGACATTGTTTGTTACCTACACACGGCAGGGCTTGTTTCACCAACAAAGGGTCCTGACTCAATAACCCAAACCCTTAGATCAGACCGATCCCACGTGTTTTTAGATCCTGTCGGAATGTTCAGCTGCTAGATAACGATCATCTGTTACATCTGGGTGGGGGATGATTGCTGCTAGGTTTGTGTGGGAACTAGCCTAAGGCGGGAATTCCAAAGATGTTTAACCATGCAATAAACTGATGCAAATGTGTTTAAAAGGCTGAACCACAGAGATGCAGTTAGAACACCTCCTGACGATATTCCGGTGTCTGATGTGATGTGTTCTCCTCCGGAGAAATAAACTTGTTTCTTGCCTTCCAGTTTCCAGCGCCTGCCTCTTTATTTTGATAGATCATAAGGTGAATCAAAGGGGTTTTGCACCGGGCAGCATTGGTGGTCTTTGGAGATTTGCTGCTTTTCATCAAACCATTAGTACTATTCAACACAACTACATGGGCTACTATGAATTCCCAGCTCTTGCAATGTCACTTGAAATGGTGCCCATTCGAAGAACTCGATACCCACTGACTTTGGGAATGATTCTGGGTTTGCTTCCGAGATTTCGCAACTCAATCTACAGTCACAACTTTGTGCTTACCAGTGGCTATGGATCACCCAGGGAACTTCTCTTTTCAGCCAATGGCTAACAATGATGATCATCATTCATCTGCTAATAAATGGACATTTTATACCCGAAAGCAAAAATTGCATCCTCTGTGGTTCGCTAACTAAAGCCATATTCTTCCTCCCACGGAGCTCGGAGAGAACTCTACTCTGCCAACATCATAGTTTATCCTGTGCCTGAAGGCATAGCTTGGAAGAAGGTCCTATATCCGATTATTGGGCTCAGTGAGACATTGTAATTACCATATGTAATTAAGGTTTCAATGAATTACATTGTGATTCTCTGTTCCATTGCAGATAACTTGGACGCAGAAACTGATGTCTGACTTTCAGGCATATTCTACTTGGAATGATGATGAGCCTTATTTGAATTCAGCCAATTACTTGGAAATTAATTGTTATCACCATTACGCAGACTATTACATGGATAGGGTCAGCTATCCTAAAGAGATTTAAAACTACACACACTGGACATTTGAGGCACAACCTCCTGATAGTCACCCTAATTTCTTAAAGAAGTTCTCCTACTTCCATAGTAAGAATAGATCACACCCTTCAGCTTTTTATTGTTTTCAGGAGCCACAACAGTTTAAAAAAAATTACCACTAACAAACACATTTACACCACTGAGTTTAATCAGAATCTGGCTATCCAGGAATATTAGTATTGGAAAAATGATATTGATGAGGCAAGTATTTGGGCAACCAAATTCTGACAGATCCAAGGCAAAAAACCCCTGTTTAGCGCATTCATAAATTCCAAAAGAAATTATATGTCTTAGCAAAACTGTTCAACAAACTACCTGTTTGCAATTTGGAACAATGAAGGGCTTGAAGCAGTCCTCCATATCTGAAGCTAACTTAACTTTGTTCACTGTCTGGGATCTTCAAATGAAAGAGTTTGAGACTCCCATAAATGATATGGTCCAAATCGAATCTATAATTCAACGAATTATTTCCTTTACAATACTCCTGGACCTAAAGCTAATTGTCCTGATCCCAGCTAAAACAAGCACATGTAGTAGTTACCACATATAATGTAGGCAAACTATGTCAAAGATGATTTTTTCTGACTTCCTCTTGGAACAACGTCCTAGCAGAAATAAACGATTCATGGCATCCAGAGTATATGCAATGTATAATGAGTTAAATAAATACTCAGAGAAAGAGGCTGCAGAATGCATTATGCAGATAGACTGAGAAAATCTACAAGCAGTTTTTTAAGTTATCGACAATGGAATACATACGCTTTCCAAAACAGTGTACTCATTAAATCATATATTGTCCTCAGTCTTAGACCTCATGAGCGGAGCAGTGGATTTGTTACAACATGTACAAGCTCAACTGTGAGTCATTATACATTTGAATTGAGCATTACAAACACTTAGATCTTGTTTTATGCCTTGGCAACATCTAAACGAGACAGGCATCTTTCCAACCTTACAATTTGACATCAATCCAAAGAGCAATGGCAAAAAAGGAGTCCACATACACATTGTTAAACAACAAGCAAACAGACAAGGCCCCTTTCACTGTTAGTGACATCCCACTTATCACCTGGTTGATGCAGGGACTATTTCTATATCTGTTACCAGATTTTGTTTCAACAAATGCCAGAAATACCAACCTGTGGGCTGCTTTGAAGCAATGCATAATACACAATTGTAGCATTTATGGAGGTTTCCTTTCCGCACATTTGTTCAAATGAAAACGAGGACGGGCCTTGGTTTATGAGTGCTGCTAAGTGCAAAGCTCTTTTGGGACACTCCCTTCTGTGTGAATCTATAACCTTGCATGGCATGTGTTGAACTTCTGTGCCAGGGCTGAACTGTATCGTATCTGTCAACCCCACTGTGTCCATCCCTACGCATTATGAACGACTGAACATCATTTATTTAGATTTTTAACCAATAGTACTTACTGTGGCTTTGAACCAGGCCAGCTCTACATGATAAAGGTTTCAGAAACAATACAATGTTGTGGAAGAACCCTGTATCCCCCTCCCAAGTATGTAATCAGGAGTGTTCCTTTGCCTCGTATTAGTATGAAGGACGTGCCTTTTGATAACCTAAATAAACTATCATTAGCTTTATTACAAAATGAAGTCCCTTTGACTTCAGTCGCTGAGGTACATAATCTGCAGACAACCAGAACTGCTTCAGAAATACAGAGGCTGTTATACACGCAGTGCCCCACACACATTTCTACTATTGTACAAATTATGTTTAATTCCTCTGTGGCCACTAGTGTTGTGCATATTTTTAAGACTATCATATAAGGTAGCTGAGTTTAGGGCAGTATTTGGACTGGTTCCATAATTTTTTCACTCTCCGTTCTCCAGTATTTTTGGATGATTCCCAACCATTCTACTGCTAATTGGCAGTGGTATCATCACCTTCCTTCTATTTCGACAAGGAAACAAACATCATGACATTCAGTTGAACAAAGCTGTCTTGAAAATCTTGCTCATTGTATGGGACATGCTTGGCTATGTGAACTGATTGAGAGCCGACTGGTAACCCTACTGAAAATGGACGCATTACGAGTGAAACCTGTGTTCTGGTGCATACATTGTTTCACTGAGATCATATTGGATTTATCGCTTGAACAACTACCTGAGCTGCCTGTGGCTTGTGTTGCTACAGAGGCCATGATTCATGGCATGGACCACTGCTTCTATCTTCCCAACAGAAAGTGATGTATAAGAGAGCACGTTCACCTGTGGCAGTCTTCTACACCTCTCTCAACCAATGGCTTGATGTGCTGTTGGCATATGATCCCCCCAGAGTCGAGATTCCATCATCAACAAGTGCCTCAGGCAAGCCAATGAGTGCTGAACTATCAAATGTGTGGGTTTATGAATATGGGCATACATTGCCTGGCCTCAATAACGACATACCTACCCCTTGGATGAACTAAAGGATATGCTCTTACTCCGAGGAGAATGATCTATGACTTTTTGAAACTGTTTCCATCTCAATACCACAGTGATCATGGATCATGGACTGATAAAATGTCTCTTCCCCTTAAAGTTTTTTATGCCACATATTTTGAATAAGGCCTACTCCATGAGTATATTTGGTCACCAACACGCATTTATATGTACCAAATGCTTGAAACAGCGGAAGGCTCCAATTAAGCATGCTTTGCTCTGCCTAAAAGCAGGTGTTACTTTATTGAATTATGTTTTGTTTTCCATACAGCAAAATAGGTAATACCAATAGAAAGATATAGTTTTGAAATGGACAGCAAGAATTCCGGTACACACTAATCATCTCCCTACTGGTTTATTATGCCCCTGTGACATCATATTCTAATGTACAAGCCGGGTATGAGGTAAGGTCCCTAAGATCCAACTCCATTCCATTCAGGCCTCAACTCCATCCCTGATTTGTCAACTCACTGTTGTATCTGTTATACACAATAATACCATGAATGTTGTCCACCCTTATCATTCATAGAACTGACAGAGTTTCAAGTCATTCCAATAATGACTCAGATATAACACCTGATGAAACACCCAGTATGGCACGGGTGTCCCCTTATCAACATGTCAGGGCCATCAAGTAACAGCCCTAGATAATTCATCAAAGAAGTGCAGTTTAAATTGACATTCCCACATCTCCTATCTTCCGAGAGATATGGTTAGAACCATTTCTCTGAAGCCCCTAATCTTTGTACCACATTCCTGAAATCACGTCAGAGGTTTTAATCCCTAATAATGTTTAGCATTTAAGGACCGAAAAAATATAAAGGAGGCCCCCTTGCTATAATGGTCTTGGACCAGGGGAAATACACAAAGAAAGCAGATAGTATCCCAACACAAGCAGCCGGACTCCCTATGTGGTCCAACCAATTTGGAGCAAGAAATTACAAGTTCTAGAATAGCACCCTTCCTATTACGCAACCTAGAAACAAGGGAGGTGAACTATGCTAGTGTTTACAATATTAAAAATATTTATGTAGAGCAACTTTTCCAACGAGTCAAGGACTATATACAGGAGTTTGTTTAAAACATAGCATACACGTGTTTTATTTCATTTCATACAGTTGTATAGACAATTGGCATCATATTGTACATTAAAATCATGAATTACATAGTAAATGATCAATGAACAATACACATGAATTAATAAAAAAAAATTACAAAAACATTAAAAATTGTTCCAGAGAACAAGTGTTGACGCGGAGTTTCGTTTTTTTGGGGGGATATATATACCTTCTTCAGGACAGATTCTTAACTATTTAAACTCTGGATTTCCTCAGAGTTATAAATGTTTCTGGATCCTAATGTGGATACACGAATGCAATGGCGTCCCTTGCTTCAATTATTCTGGGTACGTGTTCATATGCACTATCTTATATAAAAATTATTCAAATGTTACCAGTGGAGCCACCGATTTAGATTTGGATCTTGCACTGTCATTTAATTAAAAGTGGAACCCGAAAATCGCTGCAGCCATAGACCTATTCCACTTCATCTGTCGGCATTAAAATCTCAGGGGTTGACCTCCCGTTTTTTTAGCGATAATACCACCAATCGATAAGAAGGAAGTCAGCCTCCCTGCTCCTCCTGGTAGAGCGTCTCCGGTTTTGGTTCCGTGTGTTAATTTCTATAAAAGATAGAGCATATGAACACGTACCCAGAATAATTGAAGCTTGGGACGCCATTGCATTCGTGTATCCACATTAGGATCCCGAAACATTTATAACTCTGAGGAAACCCAGAGTTTAAATAGTTAAGAATCTGTCCTGAAGAAGGTGTATATATCCCCCAAAAAAACGAAATGCCGCGTCAACACTTGTTCTCTGGAACAATTTTTAATGTCTTCGTAAAAAAAAAATGTATTAATTCATGTGTATTATTCATTGATAATTTTCTATGTAATTCATGATTTTAATGTACAATATGATGCCAATTGTCAATACAACTGTATGAAATGAAATAAAACACATGTATGCTCTGTTTTAAACAAATTCCTGTATATAGTTCTTGACTCATTGGAAAAGTTGTTCTGCATAAATATTTTTAATATTGTCAACACTAGCATAGTTCGCCTTCCTTGTTTCTAGGTTGCGTAATAGAAAGGGTGCTAATATAGAACTTGTAATTTCTTGCTCCAAATTGGTTGGACCACATAGGGAGTCCGGCTGCTTGTGTTGGGACACTATCTGCTTTCTTAGTATTTAAGGACCACCACTCAACCCCTTAGGCAGAAAGGTCCATCCCAGATTATCCTGCAAGATACCAGCAGAAGGCAATCTTGATTATTGCCGGCACTCCGAGAAGATGATGCAACTTTCCTGACACTGATAAAAGCCGAGTTCCCAAGCGAGGTTGCTACTGCAACGTGTGTTGGCCTTTCGCAGGGAACGCCTCCACCGCGGCTCTTCTGATAACAACTGCTTGAGCTGTCAACAAGGTATTCAGTGAATTGATTCTCCCTGAGAAACTCTAGATTGCAAATTACTCTACTACATGCTATCCTAGGATAATGCATAGAAGTAGGCTTTAGGGTGTTAGATTTGTAAATGCCATTATAACCATGTTTGAAATTTTCATTTTATTCTCATTGTTTACAACGTGCCATCTTGCTCTTTTCATGATATCCTTAGTGATTACTTTAGATGTACTAAGAAACAAGTTCACCCTATTGTGATAAATACTTTTAGTTAAAAGTATCTGTTCGTTTTAGTACTGTGTGTGCCATACTGTAAAGAGTGAAATAGGTTTACTGTTACCACACTGCCCCTAATACCTTTTTGATGATAGTTAGTAAACCAAAAGCAATGGTTTCCCTTCTACTATGTATTGAGTGTGGTTCTGAGGGACTAAAGTAAACTGTCTTTCACATTCAGTACTGGTGCATTGAACTAAGTTCATTTGGGTAATCAGTGAGTGAGAAAGCAAACCTTGTAGATTTATGCCTGAGTCATAGGTTAACCAACAGTACCTTCTTTGACACTACGATGCTGATTCGGAGTTCAGGTCCCTTCCCAAGCTCTCTGGGCACAGTGATCCCAATGTCGATCAGGTGCTGGTGCAAAGCTGTCAAACAATTACTTAAAATGTGCTCACTGAAAGCTAAATTGGATAAGCCATCATAAGCATTTCCATTGCTGCACCTCAAACGGATCACTGATACAACATCGACTCCCATAAAATTGAACTGCAAAAATATTGACTCAACAATATCATATACAAAAATATCAACACACAATACACTAAGCAGAAATTACACAAGCATCGATATAAAAAATTGTTAAAAAAGATTTAGATGACAAACATATTGAAAGGAAAAATAAAGAACACAAAAATATCAATAACATTAAAATAAATTATAGCACAACATAAATAATATCGACAGCACAGCCATCAATAAAATACATATAAACTTTACCAAAAATAACATTTAAACATAAACATAAACTATTTTCAATAATAACTGAAATAACATATTCCAAACATTATAAACAAACACTAAAAAAAATTACAAAATACACTGAAATCCAAAAATAAATAAATAAACAAACAATACAACATAAAAAAATCCCAACTAGCAAAAATAAACAAACATAAATATATATCTTATATAAAAAATATATTATATGTAAAAAATATATAACATTTATCTACATATACATTTTAATAACAATAATACACAAAATAAAAACAAACAATAAATAAACATAGGAAATATCAAACAAATTAAATAGTAACTGCCAAAAAATTCAAAAAAGCTATCTTGACCAATAAATGTAAACTACACCAATGCAATAGAAAACTCAAACTAATTCAATAAGCAGTATAAAAGCAACCAATTAATTAACACAAAATTTACCATTAAACAGACAAACACGGAGGAAGCACGAACCTTTGCAAGACAGAAAACAGAACTAAAAAAAACTACACAATCAACTATTCAGAAAAAGTCTAAATAAAGGTAAGAACAAAGCGTTGTAACTAACTAAATAAATGAAAGTGGCTTACGAAAATAATTACTAAAACTATAACATGTTTACCTTAATATGTCACAGATTAAACTTCACTAAAACAGCACCCAGAGAATTCAAAGCAAAGATTTACATCCAAAACAACAATAAAATAAGCTTTATAAAATATATAATAAAGTGAATATATGTCTTAACCTACAAATAAAGTAAACAAATTAAAACTAATAAATTTCATAAAAAAGATAGATAGCTAACAAATACTTTTCTTTTAACAGCTTCTACAGAAGTCAACAAAACAACATCAACGAAAGAAACTTCATCAACTAAAAATAGTACATTCATTTTTTTTACAACTAAATAAAAATTGAGACTATACAATAATCAAATTAACTAAAACTATAACGTTTTCCTTTATGTTTCACAGACTACACTACACTAAAACTCCACCAAAAAAACTCAAAACAATGATTAACTTTGAAAACAAAGACACAATCAAATTTAAAGAACAATATAAAACTAAGTAAGTATATAAATTAACCAACAAATAGAGCAAACTAGTAAAAAACAATACATTCAATAAAAAAGCAAAATATAACTAACAAATACTTTTCATGTCACAGCTTCTACAAACTTCAACAAAAACAACATCAATAAAATAAACTTCATTAACTAAAAATAGTAAGCAATTTTTTCTCAACTAAATAAAAATAGAAACAAAATAAACAAAATAATCAAATTAAATGTAACACCCTAATAAAAACTTACATTTTCATTTTAAACCAACAGAAAAAAAGAAACGAGCGAATCAACCACATCCATCAATAAAATATCCAACAAGAAAATTAAAGCAGGAAAAATGTAAGTTTATTTAAAAATATAATAATCATACAAACATGTTTACTGTTTGAGACCTTATTATTAATAAATATACACATATATTTATTCACAGATAGACAAAAAATGGCAGAAGGAGCAAAATTCATCACATCACAAAAGGGAAATCTGCTTCTGTGTTACATCAGCTATACTTATATGCAAGAAAAAAAAACAGGAAACAAAACCCATTTGGAAATGTAGTAAATACTACTCATATTCTTGCTATGGAAGTGCCACAACAGTAAAGCAAATGTAGTTAATGTCAGGGAACACAACCATCCCCCCAATGTGAGAGAAATCGGGGTCAGAGATGCTCTAGAAACAATTAGAGAAGCAAGCACCAGCTCCCAACAAACCAGTACCCAAATACTAAAAAACCTATTAACAAGGGTTCCTGAACATGTCACAGGACAACTACCATCCATTCCCACTCTAAAAAGATAAATCGCCAGAACTAAAAGAGCTACTGCTCAAACACCACACACCCCCTAAACCTTTACAGAAATAGAAATCCACAAAGATGAGAAATTCATTCTTCATGACAATAACAGTATTGAAAAACAAATTGTTATCTTTACCACCTACAACAACATACAACAATTTAAAAACTGTGAAACATGGATGATAGCTGGTACATTCAAAGTTTGCCCCAAGCCTTTTTACCAACTCTAAACCATCCACGGCGAATATGAAGACACTAACATCCCCTTCATATGTGCACTACTCCCCAGTAAACAAAATGCCACCCACAAAGAGCTCCTTACAATAATACAACAACACACCAACAAGTATTTCCCACAAAAACAAATCATTGACTTTGAACAAGCAATGATTAAGTCAATTTTAAAAATATACCCACACATTGCAATACAATGTTGCTAGTATCACTTCAACCAAATTATCTGGAGAGACCTACAAAAATCTACTCTAAGAATAGATTACGCCACCAACAGTAACTTTGCGTATCAAATCAAAAAAATAATGGCCCTGGCCTATGTACAAACAACTGGATTAGCCAACCACTATAACAAACTTCTTGAAAGTGCTTTATAACAAGCAAACAAAAGTACTCCTTCTCCCCTTGTAGGGGAAAGATCCAATATTTATATTCTGGAGTCTCAGCAAACCCTCTGAGATTGTCCACAGTGTCAAGGGAGCTACTCAAAGTAGAGGTATGGTATGGCACCCCTTGCCAAAGCACTCCCTCTCCCCTTTTTGGGGAAGGATCCAGTATGTAGGCCTTGGAATCTCAGAGATCCCTCTGAGAGAGTCCGCTACGTATAGGGAGCCTCTTGCAACAGAGATGGGGAAATGATACCACTTCCCCGGGGATCACAGCTTACTCGACTTTGGACGCAGCTTTGACTTGTCAACCGGTTTGTGTCCCCGTCACCCTACCCTCCTCTTTCCATGCTGTGTCTGTCAACCTCCCCTACTCTTTCCCTCCTCCTATGTCTGTTTTCTTTCCCTGCTCCTACCCCC
Source organism: Lissotriton vulgaris (assembly GCF_964263255.1). Taxonomy (NCBI): domain Eukaryota; kingdom Metazoa; phylum Chordata; class Amphibia; order Caudata; family Salamandridae; genus Lissotriton; species Lissotriton vulgaris. The sequence goes on from NW_028240987.1 coordinate 20,616, forward strand.
TCCCCTGAATCTCTCCCCGTGCCTGCTTTTTCCCTTACGTATATGTCCTTTTTGTTTGTCTCGACCTTTCATGTAACTATGTTTGCCAACCTCCAATAACTGTGTAACCTTTGAAACGAAGTAACCTGCAGCTATGGTCTGATAGTCATGTAAAGTGCTCTGATACCTCCGGGTCCAGCAAGCGCTATATAAAACCTTCAAAATAAATAAATAAAACACTAAAATACCTTACATGTAACTAAGTTTGCTAAGCTCCAATAACTGTGTAACCTTTGTAATGATGTGACCTGTAACCATGGTCTGATACTCATGTAAAGCGCTCTGATACCTCCGGGTCTTGCCAGAGCTATATAAAACCTTCAAAATAAATAAATAAATAATGAAACACTAAAATACCAAAACAACACCTAACTACACCAAAAATGAACAATTAACTCACTAACAAATCTAACTACACTACTACTATCTTCCCCTACTCTAAAACTACCTTTAAAGTAAATTAACCAACAAACACAGCTCCCAACCATGAGGTTTCATCTTGCAAATTGACATAAAAATTAAATAGATAGACAGAAAAGTGAAAAAAAGGAAAGAAATGGCTGCGTAATAAAAAAGAAAAAGAAAACGACTCCCTCATAGACAATAATGGAGAAATAATAAAAAAATCCCAAAAATTGAGTGTATATTTTTATTTTTTGTAAAGAAGAAAATTCAAAATGTCCACAAAATTGTAAAATGAATATCAAATATTATATTATCTAAAAACAAAAAATATAACATTTAGGGGCCGAGTCCTATTTTGGCTGGAAGGGCTCTGAACTATGTGCGGAGCCCTTCTGCCCGAATCGGTCAGTGCTGGCCGGATTCCTTCCCGAACGAGCCATTCCGATGTGCTCAGTCGGGACGGAATCCGACTCGGATTTATGGATTGTGGACGACAGGCTCAGAGAGCCTGTCCGCATTCCGGAAATCCTCCTGGACTCTCCCGGTCATCTCTGTGCGACCGAGGGAGTACGATGGCAGCTTTTCACTTCCCTTTCGTGCTTGTCTGTCCGGCATGAAAAGGCAGTCGAAATCTGTCTCTGGGGCCCCCAGCAGGGCCACCATGGGTGTGAGGCTGCCGGATGGCGGCCTTGGGGCACCTATGGTGCCCCTCCGTTGATCCCTGCACCCGGTGGCAGGCACCTTGGGGTGCCGGCCACAGGGTGCAGGTATGAACTGCACCCCTGCTTTCTACATTGCAAGCATGCTTTCCGGTCGGAAAACATGCTTGCATTGTAAGGTATACGAATGTGACCAAACCCTGTTTGGTCGCATCGTACTAGCAGGGCTGTAATATTTATTATACTAAATAATGAAAACTAAATGTACAAAATATAACTTTGTAAAATACTTATATAATTTTACAGCAACATTAAAATGATATAATATGAATTTAAAAAAATGAAAAAGAAATGTACTAAAATGTTCTCTTTTTCATAAAAAATTATGAATAATGAAAATCAAAACATTTAAAATGAAAGAACTGAAAATATATTTACTTTACTATTACATGATTATACTTCAGAAAAATGTACCCTTTTTCAAAACTGTTAAAAAAAGATGTATTTAAAATTATATTTTTAATTTTGCAATTCTACATTAAAAATATATGTTAAAAATATATTATACTTTAATGAAATTCTGAATAACATCAACCTTTCTGAATCATGTTTTTCAATATTTTCAAAAATAGTATAACAAAACCAAATAAAAACAATTTAACAGCGAACAAGAAAAAAATACATGTTTTAAAATAAAAACGTTAACAATAATAACTAACATTTGTCTCCCTTTTTATTTCAATATACATATAAACTTTACAGATAACTAAATATTAAACCATAAAAATATAATATTCCTAACTCCAAAACCAACTAAACCTAGGGAAACTGCTGGATAATAAACCATAAAAATGTACCATTTCAAAAGCAACTGCACTCAGGGAAAGTGCTGGAAAATAAACCAAAATAATTACTATTCCAACTCCAAAATCAACTAAACTCAGGGAAAGTGCTGGATAGTAAACCCCAAACAATTACTATTCCAAAACCAACTAAAGTCAGGGAAAGTGCTGGACAATAAACCAAAACAATTATGTTATAAAAATGTTATGTTATAAAAGGTCTCTTCTATAGCGCACGGCTACTCCATGGAGTGTCCTGGCGCTTTGTCAAAGAGGACTGAAAGGGCAAAAGCACAACACAACACCATCTACGGGCCGACAAAGAAATTACTGGGAGAAAAGCCAGGTCTTAAGTTCCTTTTTAAAGGAAAGCAAACTGTTGGCTTTTCTCAAAGAAAAAGGAAGCTCATTCCAGCAACGCGGTGCCAGGTACCGGAAGGAACGACCTCCGATGCGAGCGTGTTTGATGGTAGGGACAGCGGCTTTCACCAGCAGAGCAGACCTTAAAGTCCTCATGGGGGCATAGAAGGCCATACGCTTCTCAAGATAATTTGGACCGATAGAATAGAGGGCCTTAAAGGCCTGGGTCAGGACCTTAAAAGTGATTCTTTTAGAGACTGGCAACCAGTGCAGTCTCTTGAGCAGCTCCGAAGCTCCTGCCCTTCGATTCAATCCAAAAATGGCTCTGGCCGCCGAATTCTGCACGACCTGCATACGTGCAATCAGGTATTTGGAGAGGCCGAGGTAGAGGGCGTTCGCGTAGTCAAGGCGCGAGCCTATCAAGGCCTGGACCGTAGTTTTTTTATGTTGTAGAGATAGTAGTGGAAGAAGCTTCCGCAACATTTTCAGAACGCCAAAGCATTTCCCTGTCAGCCCTATAATCTGGGGTCTAAAGGAAAGATCATCGTCACACAGGACAACCAGATTCTTGGCTTTTGACGAGGCAGCATCAGGCGGGAACATATCGCGAGGCCACCAAGTCTTCCAGCAGGGATCAGGTGGGCATCCAAAGAAAAGCAGCTCCGATTTATCGGAGTTGCACTTCAGACTATGCCTCTGGAACCATTCAAATACAGCGCCCAAGCATTCCTTAATCCGTCCGCGTCAAAATCCTCACCCTTGTTACACGTAAAAAGGAGCCGGGTGTCATCAGCATAGGATATGATCCGGGCACCAAAAGATTTCACCACCACCGCTAGAGGGGCCATATAGATATTAAAAAGGGTGGGGCTCGGAATGGACCCTTGAGGAACCCCTACCTCCAGCGGTGGCATTACGGTGGAAAACGGGGGTGCCCAGACCACTTGTCGGCGGTTGGTCAGAAAAGACTTAAACCAGTTCCACATCGTCCCACGAAAACCGATCTCCCAGAGTCTTAGATGGAGACCATCGTGAGCGACGGTGTCGAAAGCCGCCAACAAATCCAACATGACCAGGATGGCTTTTCCCCCACCGTCCAAAGTCTCTCTAATGGCATCGGTGATCTCAAGAAGAGCTGTTTCCGTGCTGAAATTCACACGGAAGCCCGATTGAGAGTCATGCAGGATGTTATTGCTCTCAATGAAGTTGGAGATGGAGAGAGGCACATGCTTCTCAATCACCTTAGCCAGAGAGGGAAGGAGGGAGATTGGTCGGTAATTAGCGTGAACGAGGGGGTCTAAAGATGGTTCTTTAAGCAGCGGCAGAATCAAGGCGTGCTTCCAAGCCATCAGAACCTCTCCCGTTGTCAAGGAGGAATTAAGCAGTGGATTAATCAAGATGTTAACAGCCGGCGCCACTCTCCCTAGGCATTTCGCTGGACAAGGGTCAAATGGCGAGCCTGATTTAAGCCGAGACAGGAGATCGAGAGATACTGCAGGAGAGATGGAAGGGAAAACCGAAAGAAAGGGCCTTTCTCCTTCCAAGGTGGTGGTGCAGTGGTCAAAGAATCTACATCTGGAATAGGGCCCGCATCAGGAAAAGAACCCTGAATAGCTTTGATTTTATAAATAAAAAACTCACTGAGCTGGCTAATCCAAACTTCAGTGTGAGAATGGATAGGTGAGCTGGAAGAAGGGGAGATGAATTACTATTCCAATGCCAAAATCTACAAAATTCAGGGAAAGAGCTGGATAATAAACCCCCAAAAATTACTATTCCAACTCCAAACCCAAATAAACTCTGGGAAAGTGCTGGATAATAAACTAAAAAAGGTTACTATTCCAACTCCAAAGCCAACTAAACTGAGGGAAAGTGCTGGATAATAAACACACAAAACAAATTACTATTCCAACTCCAAAACCAACTAAACTCAGGAAAAGTGCTAGATAATAAACCCACAATGAAATTACCAAAAAGAAATCACTATTCCTAACTCCATAATAAGAAAAACTAGAGGAAACTGCTAAACAATTTGAAAATTATAAATATATAAAAATATAACAAATTTCAAAACTATGACAAAACAAAAAATTATAAAAAATGAAGATGATCAAAATTTTAAATGTAACACAAGAATGTTCAGAATGTGTTCAAAAATGGAATAAATGCATTTGAGATACCCCTTCTCACAAAAATCAAAACATATCAATATTTAATTCTAAATTACAATTTACATTTTTGAAATATAAATATTCTAAATTTTCCAAATAAACAAAAATGTATTTATACTAAGAAAATAAAAAACAAACATGATAAAAAATGATGTCAAAATTTTTTTTTTAAATGAATGTATCATATTTTTATTTAAATATTTTTATTTAAAAAATGTTTCTAAAATATTTTATACAATTTACATTCAAATAGTTGCACCGAAAAAAACCTTCAACATTTTCGACCATTTCAAATTTTATTTTTTTACAAATTATTTATGAATCTCAATAATTTTTTTGTAAAACAAAAGGGGATGATGGACGGAGTGTTGAACATTGCAAGAACCCACCCCCAGTCAACTGATCTGGGTTTAATCTATCATCATTATTTAGCTCACTCCAACACCCCAGTTCAGACATGATGGTTTCGCTTTTTTTGCCCTAAGTAGGCAGGGTATGCCCAGACGTGGGTCCCTTGCTCACTTTGCCACTGGATTCAAGCTAGCCTGACTGATGATGGCTGATTAGCCAGAAACCGGTCCCAGGATGCTTGTTTCCGGTCAGGGAAGACATGGCTTGGCAGTTCGGGCTGGACTGTTTTGCATATGGCCATGTCAGAACTGGAGTGGTGGAGTGAGCTAAAGAATTATGATGGATGGATTAAACCCAGATCAGTTGACTGGGGGTTAGTGCTTGCATTGTTCAACACGTCCATCATCCACTTTGGTTTTGCTTTGTTCGCCAATCATTTTTTTGTAACATTTATTTTTAACAAACATTCTTAAATTACTCCCCACCCTTATCCCCTTTAAGCCCAACATCCTGCTAATACATTTTTACATAAAATGTATTCTATTTTAAATTGACTGCTTAAATGAACTGCCTTATGAACTGCTTTGCAAATTTGCAAAAACTAAATGAACTAAAAGGCTAATATTGACTGGTTAATTTCCTTTTAAACTGATTGCCTAATGAACTGTTTTGTAAACTTTTTCTAAATAGGTTAAATCTTTATCGCATGTCCACGTTTGCTTTTAAAATTGTTGCATTGTGATTTCTGTGTTGCTTTTGTGGTAACTTTTTATCGAAATAAAGCCTTTTGACTTGACTTGACATAAAATTTTAAAAATATTTTAAAACATTTAAAAGTATTTTTCAATTATTCCCCATCCTTATCCCATATACACTCAACATCAGGCTCATGAAAATACAATAAAAACAAACATTTTAACATGAAAAATAAATTAAAGCATATAACATAGGCACTACCAATTTAATTTTTTTTTAAATTAAACAAAAAGAAAGAACAGAAAAATCCAGTCAATATTATTTACAAAAATATATTTGCCATCGATATTTACAAAATTGATATTTATACATTACAAAAAAATCAATATTTTTAACAACGAAAAAACGTACTCAATATTTTCCACCATTGATCTTCTTGACTCGATATTCATGCAATTCTATATGTCGATGTCGATATTCTGTTTCTGCACCACCTCAAACAACCATCCAATGCCTTAGCTAATAAATCCACAAACTGAACCCATGGCTGGTGTTATATGATTCTCGTATCCAGGAAGACTCAGCAGATACTTTTCAGGACTAAGGGCGTCCATCACCAGGACATACTCCATCTGGTCAGTTAATTCTAGGGCCAACAGGGTATCCCTTACAGCACTGGGCATGTGCTTCCTCCAATAAGCTCACTAGTTGTTATCTAGGACTACTCATGTAAGGCCACCTCATATGCTGTAAACCACCACTATGTCATCCCGCTCCACATAGCTAGGAACTAGGCCCTTGGGAAGGCGGACTCTTTCACCTCCACCATCATTGATGGTCTCAGAGGTCCTTCTGGACCTCAAGTCTAGCTTTCGCTGAGTCCGCTTTTCTGCCTATGTCATATATTTTTCCTCAGCAGCCAGGCCTATTTTCTTCTCCTCAGCAGTCAAGGATGGCTATTTCTCCTCCAGGCTATGGTAGCCACTTGCCATTTTAAAGCCCCCTCTACCTGTCTCTCCTCCAGCTGTGATGGGGACAAACTGTGGGCTGATACATTACTCCCTATTCTGGCCATGGAAAATTTGGCTGCTCCTCGGGTTACACACTCATCTGGCACTGGCACTTCCTCAGTGTTGTCCTGTTCCACCTCTTCCGCCTCATACTTATGCTCCTGTGGGGTGGATTGAAGCACCCAGATTTCTTCCTAAATTCTGACTGTAATTTAGTAATTCACCTTCATGGACTACCTGCTCAGGCTTAGCCCACTCTCCTTGTTCATCTTCCTCAGAGCTGCCATGCTGAGGCTCTTCATGCTGGTCAGATCCACTTCCATTTTATCACAAACATAATTAGCAAAAATGTAGTAAATTTAGGAAAAATAAAAAATGAACCAATACAAACCAAAAGGTATTTAAAAATCATACAAGTCAGTTTATGCTGACAATTTAGCAAGGGATTTTTAATTTCAGTATAAATCACTGTGTGGAACTGCAAAATACTAGTCCTGAATCCCACCGCTGAACACAAATATAAGAAATAGGGTTATTAGCTAAGGGGGTTGGCTACCCATCTTCAGTAAAAAAAAAAAAAAATAACTTATAAAGGTGAACAACTAAAGTCGCTAAATTATCCTGAGCTCAACTCCTGGTAACTATGGCACAGAGCAGAGAGACCTAACTTGCAGCAGTGTGCAAAGCATTTCTGCAGTACCAAAACAGTAATAAAGTCAAACACAACACAATAAATTTTAGTTAGTAAAATGACAACAAAATGACAAAAATCCAATAAGGGTAACCAGAGTTGTGAATTTCAAAGGTTTTAACAAAAAATAGTCCCAAAAAGCCTTAAGTGCTAACTGCAGTTTTAGTAGAACAGTACTTAGGCATCATTTGAAGCTTTTGACTAAGGACCGAGGGTCAGATACAAGGACTATATTTGACCCAGTCGTAGGATTTATATTGAGTGTCCAAAGTCTTCAGCGTGGCAAGGCATCAGGCTGTACCTGAGGAGAGATCCACAAGGTCAGTCAATGGAAGTGGTCCCAGTGAAGACGCAGATTTTTGGTGGGAAAACTCAGAGCGGGGGGAATTTGAACTTCGGGCCCAGTTAAGCACGCTGGATCCTTTTTGCGCCTTTGCCTAGTCAAGATATCTTTGTTTGCACTTCGTCAGTTTTTGGAGTGCCAATTTCTCTAGTGGTATAAAAATAAATAGGGACCCAGTCGCTTTTTGGTTCTGCCACTTATTTTATTTTGGGCAGATTTTTTAAACACCCTACCGTATTTAATCAATGGGTGTTGTAATTGTTTTTTAGAAGTGCAAGTTGCTTCACTTGAGTGAACTTCTATGGTAGTCTGAGGACTTGCTTTGTCATACACAAACAGGTTTTTGTTATATACAAGTTTTACATTTAACACCAAAACAAACAATTGTGATACAAATATACATAAACATTTATACTATACAGTTTTTACAATATATTTTACATGAAATGAGGTATAAACTGTACCCTACTAACTGATTTCAACACCAGACCTTCGTCATGTAACCTTTGTATATTTAAGGTCTGGTCATGCAAGGGCGAAAGTTTCAAAAATTATTTTGTTAATTAAAAAGTGCAACGTGGTATTCAAGGCCCTTTGCGCAATTACAGTTCATCTACTAAAATGAACAAAGGTAAGCCGACTCGTTTCCAAGCCCGTGTCTTGATCGTCAGGCTTTGCTTCAGGGCTTTGGTTAGTTGGGTACCTTTACACGGAAGGGAGTTTTGGGTCTGTCTTGATCGGGACTTCTGAACGGTAGGTCGTTCTATTTTCCTTATTCGTAAAGGCCGTAGTTGGGAATCTTTTTTTCTTTATCTTTAGTGGAGTGTTGTTTAGGCGGCGGCGGCAGGGTTTGGGGTTTCAGCCGGCAGGCTGACCGCTGCTCTTGCGATTTCGGCGGCGTCTCTATTTTTCTCAACTAGGCTTTTTGTCATATTTACTGAGGAATTTTTCGTGGCCCAGAGGTTTGCCTGTCTGCTTCCATGTTGAACGGTTTGTCAGTGGGGCAGAACTGCAGCCAAAGAGGGCTCCACAATGCCAGATGCTGCCTTCGCAAGATCCCACTACAGAAGATTTGTGGCTGCGGAATACCTTTAAGTGGTGGAAACTTGTTTCTAGGTTAGAGCCAAAACATTCTACATTCCCAGTTTTCAGGGGTGGCAGGCGATGTTGAACATAGCCAAGAGGAAAGCACCCTTGGCAGAGCACTTGGGAGTCAGGAGAGACCGCCAGCAAGGTCGGGATTAGGTCCAGCTGTAATTGGTAAAATGGCAATCTTCAAAAAAGGCCTCTTGTAGCTTATGCAATAAGTTATCGGAATTTTTTGAAGCCAAGGGGCATCATTAGGGTGGCGGGAAGACAACCTAACCTAGAAAGGGACCGCCCGCCATAAGCGCGGCGGTCCCGTGGGGATCATTAGGATGAGCCCGCCGCTTTCAGCACCGCCCGCCGCAATGCCAAAAAGGCATGTAGTGCATTTTCATGCACAACTTGGCAGGCACTGCGCGGTGCCTGCCATGTTGTGCATGAAACTGCAGGGGGGGTACCATAGGTACCCCCCATGTGCACCTCCTACCCGCACGAACACCCCGGGGGCCCGCAATGGGCCCCCAAAGACAATACCACATGCCTTTTCTTGGCAGAGTCTCCACCATGTAAAGGCATTCCACCGCCATGATGATAATATGGATGGCACCACCACCATATTCCTGGGCTTTTCTGCCCGGTAGGCAATCAGGCGGATTGCCTACTGGCGGAAAAACGCCGTACGGTCTTCCCGTCCGCTAGGGTCACCCCGCCATCGTAATGTGGCGGGGGAAAAGCCATGTGGGCGGTGGATTTTGGTGGGCGGATCCACCCGCTATCATAATGACCCCCAAGATTGTTAAAATAGTTTCAACTTAGAATCCAACTCATTAAGACTGGCGGATGGGTGATGTCAGTAGGACAAGTGCCCATGAACTGATTGAGGTCAATTCCATCTCGCTGGAAGAGTCTGAGCTTGCTATTCTCACTTGCAAATCAGGATTACTAGATGTCCCTTGTACTCCTTCGATTCTATTGAAAAGTATCAATCCAATTTTCAATCATTTATTTAATTTATACCTTGAAACAGCAAAGGTGCCTGTTAGATCTGGGGGTCTCTAGTTGGCAATGGTTATCACCTTTGTCCGAATAAAGACCCTTACTTCTAAATCAGGATAAGGGGATTACACTCCTTAATAAACCTTGGTAGCTTGGCACGAGCAGGCAGGCTTATCTCAGAGGCAGTGTGTTAAGCATTTGTGAATATACACAGTAATACAGTGATAACACTACAGATGGACACAACACAGGTTTTATAAAAATAAGTATTCTTTATATAGAATTAAACACAAGACCACAAACAACAAATAATCCACAATACTACACTTAAGATTGCTTAAAAAATGATTCAAGTTGCTTAGTTCAAGTTGATGATAAATGCGGCAAAGTACCTGGATGCGTGAAGCAAAGTAAACAAAAGGCTTGCAAAAGGGGAGATGAATTGGTTCCGTGATCCGGGGGAGATGATACGTCGTGCCTCAATGCTTGCGCAGAGTAGGGGATGCGTCGTGCTTCTTACCGGTGCGGAGGTGATGCCTAGATTCTCGTTCTGCGGGCCCGTTGAGGTGCAATGTGAGAAGATGGCGCCCCTGATGCAGCGATGCGATGACGATGCCATGATGCCCTGGCAGCCTTGCAACGACTCTGTACTTTGGAGCCGCGACAGGCCCTGCGACGCGCTTCTCCGGTGATGCGATGACGGCTCTCTCGATGCGTCGCGCTTCTCCGGCAATGCGACAGCAGGCAGCTTCGATGGACACACGCTTCCAGGGAGATGTAACAAAAGCTCGCTTCTCAGGCGTTGCGATGATGTCAGCTTCGGCGGCGACACGCTTCTTCTCAATGCGTCATGCTTCCAGCTCCCAGCGGCACTGGAGTCAGAATTCCCAGCAAGGAAATTCAGGAGGGAGCTGGAGGTGAAGTCTTTTTGAGCCCTGAGACTTCAGCAGGAGGCAAGCACAGTTCAAGCCCTTGGAGAATATGCTCTAGATGAATGAAAGTCCTTAAAAAGTTCCTTCTCCTTTCCCTTGGCAATGAAGCAACCACTGCAGGCCAACCCAGCAAACAGCACACTGGCAGAGGGGCAGTCCAACTCCTGCAGCTTCCTTGGTTCTTCTCCTTGGCAGAAAGGTTTCTTGTGTGAAGTGATCTAAAGTCTGTGGGACTGGGTCCCAATATTTATACCCCAAAAACATTTGTTTTCTCTAGTTCAAACCAGTTCCTGAGCACTGTGTTTAAATGACTCTTCTCTTCCTTTCACTGTGCAGGGCAGAAACATCAGACGACCCACAAGAGGTGGAGCCAGCACAGGGGAGGGAAGATACAGCTCTGAAGGACTCTGTTGACATGATTCCCCTTCTCCTTTCACAGTGCAGGGCAGAAACATCCGACAAGCCACAGGAGGTGGAGCCAGCATTATGGGGGGAAGGCCTAGCCCTATTCAGGTCCCAGGTGCACATCTCCCTCCCATCTAGGTGCTGATCTCTCTATTCACCACTGGGCTGCCCCAGCCTGTCTCCTGGAATGTCCCCAGCCCTGTCACACACAAACCCAGACAAGGAATACACAAGTCAGTAGAGGCCAGCTCAAATGGTTAGGCAAGCAAATACCTACTTTCTAAAAGTGGTATTTGCAAATACAGGATATTAAAATAAACTTTACTAAAAGATGTATTTTATTATTCTGAGTTCAGGCACACTAAATTCAATTTCTATCACGTTCCCTGAGTCAGTTAGGATTGTAGGAATGTAACAATCTTAACTGCCCATTCTGCCCTATGAGAACAGGTAGCCTTCAATAGTGAAAAACAAAAATGGCTGTAATTCACTATTAGGACATGCTACACACATCAGAGCATGTCCTACCTTATACTTACAATGCACCCTGCCCTTGGGCCTACCATAGGGGTGTCTAATATGAAGCAAAGGGAAGGTTTAGGGACTGTCAAGGGGGTGCCCTTGGCCAAGTCGACATGGTAGTCACAGACTACCCATAGGCCTTGCAGTGGCAGGCCTGAGACACAGTTTACAAGCTGCTTCTCTGGGGGGCACAACCAGTGCTGCAAGCCCACCAGCTGCATCTGATCTACAAGCCCTGGACACACACTGTACTAGGGGCTGACAGTAGCTCAAATAAGCCAATCATGGAATAACCAATTAGTACATCAATTTAACATGGGAAGCACTTGAACTGTGGCACTGATTAGCAGTGGCACAGGGCCCAAAGCATAAATCCAGCAAAAACATATCAAAACAGAGAAGGCAATCCGTCAAAAATGGAAGGGAGACTCACGCCAATGATGTCAGGTCTAACACGTGTCCCCTCCAGCTGAAATGTGGGGAGAACTACCCATCCCCTTGGGAGTTCTCTTCACTAAGGTGGAAAAATCTGGACAGACCATCAGCGTTGGGGTGTTCTGTACCAGGGCGGTGTTCCAACATAAATTCCATACCCTGTAGGGAGATGGACCACCTCAACAACTTTAGGTTCTCACCCCTCATCTGCATCAGCCACTGAGGGGCCTGTGGTCGGTCTGAACCCGGAAGTGAGCCCCAAAGAAGTATGGTCTCAACTTCTTCAGTGCCCAGACCACAGCAAATGCCTCACGCTCAATTGCTCTCCACCTCTGTTCCAGTGGAAGTAACCTCCTACTGATGAAGGCTACAGGTTGGTCAAAGCCCTCTTCAATAATCTATGGTAGAACAGCCCCCACACCATGCTCTGAAGCGTCTGTCTGTACAATGAATTCTTTTGAGAAGTTGGCAGTCTTCAGGGCCTCAAAAGCCTTCTGACAGGTGTCAGTCCAGTTCACTTTCTTGGGCTGCTTCCTGGAAGTCAGCTCAGTCAAGGGTGCAACAATGTTGCCATACCCTTTGACAAACCTCCTGTAGTATCCCATGAGTCCTAAAAAGGCTCTCACCTTTGTCTGAGTTTTTGGGGGTTCCCATGCCAGGATGGTATCAATCTTAGGTTGTAGGGGCGCCACCTGGCCACTTCCTACCTGGTGACCCAAGTACACAACGGAGCCCTGCCCGATCTGACACTTACTTGCCTTGATCGTGAGGCCTGCCTTGCGCAGTGCTAGCAACACTTCCCAGAGGTGCCGCAGGTGTTTTTCTCAACTGGCGCTGAACACTGCAATGTCATCCAGGTATGCAGCACTGAAATCCTCCAGTCCAGCCAACACCTGGTTGACCAACCTCTGAAAGGTGGCAGGGGCATTCTTCATCCCAAAGGGCATAACCCGAAATTGGTAGTGCCCATCTGGTGTGGAGAATGCTGACCTCTTCTTAGCCCCATCAGTCAAGGCGATCTGCCAGTACCCAGACGTCAAATCAAACGTGCTGAAGTACCGTGCAGCCCCTAACCGATCAATGAGCTCATCAGCTCTGGGGATGGGGTGTGCATCAGTCCTGGTGACTGAATTGAGCCCTCTGTAGTCCACACAGAACCGGAGTTCAGGTGTGACACCCGGCGAGGCAGCCTTTGGGACCAAGACCAAGACCACTGGGCTGGCCCAAGGACTGTTGGAGGACTCAATGACCCCTAAAGCAAACAACTTGGAGCTTTTCTCCTTAATGTAAGCCCTAACCTTGTCAGTCACTCTGTAAGCCTTGTGCTTTACAGGAGGACTGTCACCAGTGTCCACAGCATGAACGCACCACTCTGTGACACCAGAAACCAAGGAAAATAGATCAGAGAATTGCCCCAACAGTTGGCAACAATCTTGCTGCTGATCAGGGGTCAGGGTGGCAGAGAGGCTGACACCATCCACTGACCCATCTTGCTTTTTATTTATTTTACAATTTGCTCTGTTGCAGACAGGAGGTCAGGAAGAGGCTCGGTCTTCTCCTCCATTCCATCATCTGTCGCTAGGAGCATGCCCACTTCGGACCTTTCTAAGTGGGGCTTTAGGCTGTTAACATGAAGGACCCTCAAAGGGTTCCTTGGAGACCGCAAGTTCACCAGATAGGCGACATCACTCTTGCGCTCCACCACCTCATATGGACCAGTCCACCTTTCCTGGATCGCACAAGGCTCCACAGTGGCCATGACCCAAACTTTCTGTCCTGGTTAAAGCTCAATCAGAGTGGCATTCTGATCATACCACCGCTTCATCTCTTCCTGGCTGGCTTCCATATTCGTCTGAGCGAGATCCCTGAATGCCTGGTCTGGTTTCTGAACGCCAGCATGTAGCTATATACATCCTGGTGAGGTTTCCTGGGAGATTGCTCCCAGCCTTCCTTCACCAAACTCAAAGGTCCTCTTACCGGGTGACCATACAAAAGCTCAAAGGGGCTGAACCCTAGAGACTTTTGTGGCACTTCTCTGTAGGCAAACAGAAGGATTGGCAAGAGGACGTCCCACTTACGCCTCATTGGTTCTTCAAGACCCATGATCATGCCCTTAAGGGTCCGGTTAAATCTTTCAACTAGCCCATTACCTTGTGGGTGGTAAGGAGTGGTGAACTTGTAGGTAACACCACACTCCTTCCACAGAGACTTCACATAATTAGAAATGAAGTTTGTACCTCGGTCAGACACAACCTCTCTGGGGAACCCAACACGAGAGAAGATCCCCATCAGTGCACGTCCCACCACGGGGGCCATCACTGTCCTGAGTGGAATGGCTTCCGGGTACCGGGTAGCATGGTCCACCAAGACCAGGATAAACCTGTTGCCCATGGCTGTCTTGGGGTCCAGTGGCCCTACAATGGCAATGCCCACCCGTTCAAAAGGGGGGAACTGACTACAGCAAAAGGTTGGAGAGGGGCCTTGGGCCTCCTCCCACTTTTCCCACTTGCCTGGCAAGTTTGACAAGTCCTACAATGAGTATCTGAACTCTTTCACATCTGGGGCCAATAAAAGTGAGAGACAAGCCTTTCAAAGGTCTTGTTTCGCCCCAGATGACCAGCTAAAGGAACATCATGAGTCCAACCCAGTAGGAAGGCTCTGAAGCGCTGGGGTACCACCAGCACACGGGCTGACCCAGGCTCAGAAACCTTAGGCTTGCTATAGAAGAGACCATTCTCCCAGTAGATCCAATGTAATCCAGACTGATCACCTGCTGCCTGGTTTGTGGCCTGTTGCCTAAAACCCACAAGAGAAGGGCACTTCTGGTGCTCTTCACAAAATTCCTCCCTGGAGGGACCCCCCTCTTGCTGCTAATGGGTCAGCTCAGGTAGGTTCCCCAGTTCAGAAACATGCTCACCAGTTGGTTCCAGGGCATCCCCCTCTAAGTCTGCCTCCTTCTGGACCGTGGGAACAATGGGGGCTAGTTTTCCGCGCCCCTTACCTCGTTATGTTATGTTATTCGCTTTTGTATCGCGTTCGAATCACCTGGGGGCATCTCGGCGCTTTACTCTAACTCCCCTCTGAAGTAGGACAGTAAGAGGACAAATTTAGTACAGGAGAGCTTTTAAATGTTTCCCAAAAACGAGGTAGGAGGGAATTTCTCGTAAGCAGAGTGGAAGACTATTCCAGTATTTGGGGGTGATATAAGAGAAAGCCATGCCCCCGGATCGCTGGCGTCTGATACGGGGCACAAGAAGCAGCTGCTGTGTACAGGATCTTAAGCAGCGAGTTGGCACATATCTTTCCAATTTATTCTGGAGATATTCTGGACCCTGATTCTGAAGTGCACGGAAGGTAAGGCAGCAGATCTTAAAAAAGGCTCTCTGCTTGATTGGAAGCCATGTAGCTGTCTCAGCAGTGGTAGAGAGGAGGTGCCAGCCGGCATATTCAGAACCAGCCTGACCGCCGTGTTCTGAATCACCGTAGTTTTTTCAGAGCTGTAGCTCCCACTTCGGCTAACAGTGCGCTCCCGTAGTCCATGCGGCTCATCACCACGGCCTGAGTTATTAATCTGCGATGTTCTAAGGGGATGAACGGCAGGATCTTCCGTAGTAGTTTTAATCTATAGTAACAAGCCCCTGATATTGCGCTACCTGACCTCTTCTCTTTAAGGCAGGTCCCTGGGCCATACTTTCAGGCTCCAGGGTCTCTTGAACACCCTTAGCAGCCATAGACCGAGTGATCACACATGCCCACTCAGGCAGAGCAAACATCTCTAAATGCCCCTTCCTCTCCACCTTAGCCCAAGGGGAGCTTTCTAAATCATTGCCTAACAGACAATCAACAAGCATGGATGGCCTCACAGCTACTTGAAGAGTACCGGACCCCCGCACTCAATGGGAACTTGAGCCACTTCGCAATGGCTCTCTCTGTTGTCAGCGGCTACAACTGGGAAGAATGCATGAGGGACTACCTGCTCTTCAGAGACCAAGTGACACTTGACAGCTGTCACACTTGGTCCGGTGTCTCTGAGAGCTTCCACTCTATGGCCGTTGATGGTCACCCACTGCCTGTATATCTTAGTGTTATCAGGCAGCTGAGTTTTAGTGACCATCTCAAAGTCTCCTAATGAGACAATAGACATTTCTGCGGGACCCACCCACCTTGGGCACCCATCTCCTCCCCACCCAGGGCTACACTGGCCACCTGACGGGGGTGCATGGGGCGGCACATTCTGTCCTTTCTGAGGACACTGGGGATCATACCAACGGTGTCCCACCTGTTTACACTGAAAGCAGGTAACAGGCCCCCTATGAACAGGTTTACCTGTTGGGGTCCTGATTTCTTTTCAGGGGGAGGCTGGGAACCCTTACCTTGGCTCCCTTGGGAATTACTTTGGGGACCTTTTTGGAACTCTCTCTGTTTACCCTTGTCCCCCCCACTCTTCTGCTGGGGACCCTGCCCACTTTTCGCGGAGTCTCCCACAAGACCCTTGTGGACCCTGGTACTGACCCAGCAGTCTGCCTCCTCAGCAAGTTTTCTAGGAATAGTCAACCTGCTATCAACAAGGTGCTGGCGTAGCTCTGGAAAACAATTACCAGATAAGTGCTCCATGGCAATCAAATCATAGAGAGCTTGAAAATTATCAACATTGCTACCCCTCACCCAACCATCCATAGCTCTGCAAAAGAAAGACACATATTCTACCTAAGTGGTTCCCTCCAGTTTCTTACAATTTCTGAACCTCTGTCTATAAAGGTCTGGAGTCAACCCATACCTTGTCATCAGTGCTTCCTTCATGTGGTAATAGGACATCCTTTGCTCCCTGGGCAGGTCTAACAAAGTGTCCCTGCCTTCAGTGACATAGCGGCCCCACAACCCTGCTCCCCAATCCTTCTCAGGGACCCAGTGGTCCAACATTGCTACCTCATAGGCTGCAAACCACTGACCAATATCTTCACCTTTGTGAAAATCTTTGATGACATCCTTGGGAATATGTACCCTGCCTTCTGAAGGGACAGATGGTGCGCTGCCACCAGAGGAACTGATCTCTAAGCCCTTGGCCTTGATCTCTAACTCCCTCAACATTCTCTCATGCTCCATTCTCATTCTCTCTCTTTCCAAAGACAACCTGTTATTCTGTTTCCCTCTGACCCTCCATCCTAAGCTTAGCCAACTCAAGCTTCAGTGCTCTATTTCTCTCCCTGTCTTCCAGCTGTCTAGGGGACAGGTCTTTGGAAGAGATGCTGCTACCAGGTGGGGACGGCACCCCTCCCCTGGCTGGAAACTCTGGCCTATCAATTTGCCCATCTGCATCCCCCACAGGCTCCACAACAAGATCAGGGACATTTCTGGCTTCTATCCAGGCCCTCAGCGCCTTTTGGTAGTCTTCCTTTATAGAAATGCCTGGTGTAGCAACTTTCAATTTCCTGCAGAGATACTTGAGCTGTTTGACAGTGTAGGTTTTCAACCTCTCTTCCTCAAAATCAAAATCCATGGATGCAACAGATGCTGGTTTACTCATGGTAGTAAGAATTGGGAGTCTTCAGAAAAAATAACAGTTCCAAGGAAAAAGGACTCTGTCAAAAAAAGTATGTGGTCGCGTTTGGTCTGCACTCACTAGTAGTGTACACCAATCACTGTATATGAAACACAAATGCAAAGTCCAAATCCTCACCACTGACCACCAATGTTAGATCTGGGGGTCTCTAGTTGGCAATGGTTATCACCTTTGTCCAAATTGGGACCCTTACTTCTTAGTCAGGATAAGGGTATTACACTCCTTAATAACCCCTGCTCACCCCCTTGGTAGCTTGGCACGAGCAGGCAGGCTTATCTCAGAGGCAGTGTGTTAAGCATTTGTGAATATACACAGTAATACAGTGATAACACTACAGATGGACACAACACAGGTTTCATAAAAATAAGTATTCTTTATATAGACTTAAACACAAGACCACAAACGACAAGAAATCCACAATACTACACGTAAGATTGCTTAAAAGATGATTAAAGCTGCTTAGTTCAAGTTGAAGATAAATGCGGCAAAGTTCTCAACAAAGTACCTGGATGCGTGAAGCAAAGTAAACAAAAGGCTCGCAAAATGGGAGATGCTTTGGTTTCGTGATCCAGGGGAGATGATACGTTGTGCCTCAATGCTTGCGCAGAGTAGGGGATCGTTGTGCTTCTTACCGGTGCCGAGGTGATGCGTAGATTCTCGTTCTGCGGGCCCGTTGCGGTGCGCAATATGGCACCTTGATGCGATGCGATGATCCAGTTGCGATGTGAGAAGATGGCGCCCTTGAAGCGGCAATGCGATGACGATGCGATGACGCCCTGGCAGCCTTGCGACGACTCTGTACTTCGGAGCCGCGACAGGCCCTGCAATGCGCATCTCCGGTGATGCGATGACGGCTCTCTCGATGGGTCATGCTTCTCCGGCGATGCGACAGCAGCCAGCTTCGATGGACACACGCTTCCAGGGAGATGTGACGAAAGCTCGCTTCTCTGGCGGTGTGGCGATGTCAGCTGCGGCTGCGACACGCTTCTTCTCGAAGCGTTGCGCTTCCAGCTCCCAGCGGCGCGCAAGTGTCTGGAGTCAGAATTCCCAGCAAGGAAATTCAGGAGGGAGCTGGAGGTGAAGTATTTTGGCCCTGAGACTTCAGCAGGAGGCAAGCACAGTTCAAGCCCTTGGAGAATATTCTGTAGATGAATGAAAGTCCTTAAAATGTTTCTTCTCCTTTCCCTTGGCAATGAAGCAACCACTGCAGGCCAACCCAGCAAACATCACACTGGCAGAGGGGCAGTCCAACTCCTGCATCTTCCTTGGTTCTTCACCTTGGCAGAAAGGTTTCTTGTTCCAGAAGTGATCTAAAGTCTGTGGGACTGGGTCCCAATATTTATACCCCAAAATCCTTTGTTCTCTGAAAGCAGAGAGGCCTCTGCCTAGTTCAAACCAGTTCCGAGCACTGTGTTTACATGACTCTTCTCTTCCTTTCACTGTGCAGGGCAGAAACATCAGACGCCTCACAGGAGGTGTAGCCAGCACAAGGGAGGGAAGATACAGACCTGGAGCACTCTGTTGACAGAATTCCCCTACACCTTTCATAGTGCAGGGCAGAGACATCGGACATGCCACAGGAGGTAGAGCCAGTATTGTGGAGGGAAGGTCTAGCACTATTCAGGTCCTAGGTGCACACCTCCCTCCCATCTAGGTGCTGATCTCTCTATTCACCACTGGGCTGCCCCAGCCTGTCTCCTGGAATTTGCCCAGCCCTGTCACACACAAACCCAGACAAGGAATACACAAGTCAGCAGAGGAGGGCTCAAATGGTTCGGCAAGCAAATACCTACTTTCTAAAAGTGGTATTTGCAAACACAGGATATTAAAATAAACTTTACTAAAAGATGTATTTTATTATTCTGAGTTCAGGCATACTAAATTCGAATTTCTACCATGTTCCCTGAGTCAGTTAGGATTGTAGGAATGTAACAATCTTACTGCCCATTCTGGCCTATGAGAACAGGTAGCCTTCAGTAGTGAAAAATGAAAATGGCTGTAATTCACTATTAGGACATGCTACACACATCGGAGCATGTCCTACCTTATACTTACAATGCACCCTGCCCTTGGGCCTACCATAGGGGTGTCTAATATCAAGCAACGGGAAGGTTTAGGGACTGGCAAGGGGGTACCCTTGGCCAAGTTGACATGGTAGTCATAGACTACCCATAGGCCTTGCAATGGCAGGCCTGAGACACAGTTTACAAGCTGCTTCTGTGGGTGGCACAACCAGTGCTGCAAGCCCACCAGCAGCATCTGATCTACAAGCCCTGGGCACACATGGTGCACTGTACTAGGGGCTGACTGTAGCTCAAATAAGCCAATCATGGAATAACCAATTAGTACATCAATTTAACATAGGGAGCACTGGCACTGTGGCACTGATTAGCAGTGGCACAGGGCCCAAAGCATAAATCCAGAGGAGGCAATCCGTCAAAAATGGAAGGGAGACTCACGCCAATGATGTCAGGTCTAACAGTGCCTAATTGCTTGAAACAGGCCCGAGTCACACATGCAGCATGCAAGACTTGGTTGGACAACTTTAAACCAATCTCCTGTCTTCTGGCTGCCTCTGAAATACTGGAAAAGCTTATTAACTCCCATTTGTCATCTTATTTGGAGCAATTCAATCTGCTGCACCAGTCAGTCAGGTGTCCAGCCTAGGCATAGCACAGAGAAGGCACTTGTGGAGGTATTAGACTCTATTAAGATGTCACTAGATGAAAGAAACTAGCCTGCCTTGATTCTACTGGATCTATCAGCGGCATTCATTACTGTTTCACACAATATTCTCCTTCACTGCCTTGAGGGCATCGGAGTCGGGGCAGTCGCTGGCCTGGATTAAATTCTTCCTAGACAATAGACATCAGTCAGTTTGGATGACCCCCTACTCTTCTGACATCAAAGCCCTTAAATTTGGGTTACTATGCGGACCAGCCTTAAGTCCTATCTTATTTAATATCACCTTGTGCCTATTGGCTTTTCTGCTGGAGTCCTCTGGTGTGCGGCTAGTTTCTTATGCTGATGATACACATTTGTTTCTATCATTTGGAATGGTGTCCCCAGTGCGCTGGAAGCTTTCAAGCTTTTTGTTTAGGGCTGTTTTTGAGTGGATGTGGGCCAGGAATCTCCAATGCAACTCAGATAAGACCAATATTTTATTGTTTGGACTACCTTCCCCTTTGTGGGGGATGGATTGTTGGCCAAAAATTATGTTCCCTCCTCCCCCTCCAGCTGCTGTAGTACGAAATTAGAGGGTTGCTTTGGTCCCTCAAGAAATTTCTGTTGCTGTTGCCTCTTCAGTCACGGAAATTACCAATTCATGTGTTAATCACATTGCATCTTTACTTCATCAATGTATTGTTTCTGGGCCTACCTAACCATATGATCAGGAGGCATTAAGTGGTACAGAAGGCAGCAGCTCTACTATTAAGGGTCCCTTGTCCTTACCAGAAGGAGTTTCACTGACTACTGATCAAAGAAAGAATCATGTTCATAACTTTGGTTCTGGTGCAAAGGGTCCTAAATGGCTCTCTCTGTGTATCTCTCAAACAGACTTATACACTACTGATCCTGCAGGACCCTTTGATCTGCTATTCAGAAAATTAAGTTCAAGAAGCGGGTTGGGGTGATTCCTCCTTCTGCTTGCTGGCAGGCCAAACCTGGAACCCCCTACAGCTCCGTAAAACTTCAAATGAATCTCGGTTTAGAAAGATTCTCAAAATCTGGCTTTTCAGGATAGCTTAGTAGAGTTTATGTAGTCTTTTTTGGGGTGTAGCAAGCTATCACCTCTCTAAGCACTGAGATACTCCTTGGAGTAGCTGCACAATTTAGAACTTTGTGTTTTAGTTTGCTGTGTCTGTGTAGCTTGGTCAGGAGGTCAGCTCTATGACCCTTGGAGTCCGCTGCCTTGTTCTGGCTACAAAACGCAGCAGACTCAGTCATTCAGAGCTTCTCGCAGGTCTCAGACAGCAGGTCCAGTTCTCTTCTGATCTGGGCAGTAGTGTTCTGAGGAGGGTACTGGAGGTGCCGCATTTATGCCTGGCACCAACTTGTGGGTTGGGGTGTCAGGACCTTGGTTTCTTAAGTCCCCTTGAGTTTCTCAGGAGCAACACCCTAAAACCTACTAGGTACTGAAACACTGAAACTTCCCAGTTTTCCTTGGCTTATTTACTGATACTTTCTATAGAAGGAAAACAAGAGTAACTTTCCACCATGTAATCTTTATATTCAGATAAGCAGGTTGATGTATGTTGACACAGCTATTAAATAATGACATGAATTACATGTTAAACCCAAAGATTCATTAAAGGCTTCAACACCAGCATTTTGTTATTCAGCACGCAATAAATATAGTTTCACAGCATAACGCGCATGAAATGTCCTAATGAGCTAAACACAGTTCGATTCACAACATTGTTCAATACTAAACGTTTCAATACAATGGAGCCGATACGAGGCCCAAAAGAAGTTAGAACTGAATCACTGAGTTCAGGCTTTCCGCCGAGAAATATTGTTAATATAACAGAATCAGAGGCTAAAACAGTATGGCAAGTCCCAAAACTAGAAACAAGGGTCCAGAAATAATGTTCGGTAAACCAAGTCCAGAAAGTTACAAAGGAAACGCCCCTCGCGTTTCTCCTTACGAGCCTCTCGAAGGTTTCACCAGCCGGCAAACAGAACAAGCATTTACAATGCAATGGTCTCGGCAATATTATTGGTAGAGCTATTTGTATTGCTCATTATTTTTTTTATTTTTTGTATCCCTAAATAAATGGCATTATTATTTCTATTGGCATATACACAGCTTCCCGCGTGCGGACATCTTCTACGCACACTGGATGTATTCGAAGCCTTCACCGGTTGCCCCCACGGCCTGCCCTGCCCCCGCCACCAGGACCCCAGGGCCTGCCCTGCCCCCGGGCCCCCCGCGGTCAGAGTCGTTGTCAGCCGATGGGCCTCTTCTGGCCGCTGAAGCCGCTTCCCCTGCCCCATTATCAGCTCTTCACGCCGCACCCTCTGGCTTTGCGGGGACAAAAGGGACTGAAAGAGCCCCCACCCACCCCAGGGGGCAGCCACTTACCCTGATAGCGGGGCACTTACTGGGCAATAGTATCTGCGTCCCCGCGAAGGGGAGGGAGCTCACCCGGATTTATGGCAGATACGCGTGTGCAGCCTGCCCATTTCCGGTCCAATGGGACATAATAGGACCCAAGCTTTGGCGCATTTTTTATATAACGCGAACTCGACCCGAAGGTATTGTACAGCTTTCCATGAGCACCGGGTTCGTTACACATGGACACATTCTATTTTGGGATACAGGAGGAGATGAGTGATTTGCCCAGAATCACAAGATGTTGAGACAACGAGACTTGAACCTGGTTTCCAAAGCTCCAAATGCTGCTGCTCTGGCCCTTTAGCCACACCCACGTGTCACTAGGACCTACCGCACAGGCCATCTCGATATGAGAGGAGACACATTTTCACGTTCGCATCCTGCCCTACTTGCTACGAAAACTTAGCCTCCCTGCCCATGAGAATGTGTAAAAATGGTGTGGTTCTCTTGTAAAGCGCCCCAATGCCCTCGAACGAAGTTGGCGCTGCATAACGCTGCAATACATAACTAGGCAGTGTACTCGGATATTGCCCCCAAATAAACAAGTCAATTTGGATAAGGAGTGTTGATACTGCCCCACAAATCTAGAACTTCTTCTGAGTTATACTGCTGCTGCCTACCGTAGTACATGTTAATACTGCCCATTCAAAAACTGGCAGCTCTGCCTCTGCTGATAAGTGTGCCCCATTTCAAGGGTACAGTACAGAACACGGACAGCAAGAGCTATCGGTAATAATGTACAGGTCAAGGGTCATCAAAAGAGAACGTGTTTTTGAAAGAAGACATTTAAAAAAATGTAAATTAGGAGACTGCACCGCACTTTAGCACAAGACTCGATTTCTTTCCACATATCCCGATTTTAAGTGGCCCATTTTTTGGTACAGTATAATAATCTGTAAGTGGCTAGCGGTCATGCCATTGGGCGGATCGCATTCATTTGTGTATGACTGGTTATCAATTGGAATCAAGATCGATGCTGAACCAGAGCAAATATGTAGCGCCGTGAATCGGCTTCACTGCGCTACACGCTGGGCGCTAGCTGCAATTAAGCCTTTCTGCACACAGAACGGAATTGGCGGGTTTCCATAGTTTGTGGATCGGTCAGTAAAGTAATGTGGCTTTAGATCTGTTGCTCTAACCTGTCAGTCATGCAAAATGATCGATCCTGGTTTGAAACAAATGTCAGACAAAAGGATGCTCTGCTCATCCCATTAGAAATACCTACAAATATTGTACTTGGCTGTATGAGCCAGATTCTATGTTACGTGTGCCAACCCCCTCTTTTTTCCTGTTTGAGTAGCTTTCGAATGCCACGTTTTAAAGTTTATTTTAGTTTCGATTCAGTGGCATCTGTGTTTAACAATAAAATACTGTGCTCTGTGAATATGTAAAATAAATGGGTCTCCTTTTGGCCCCTTAACAGAGTTAGGCGGACACGAAAGTCTCACAGATGTCAGACCTGCCACTCACACCCTTGCCCTTTGGTGAAGCAACGCTTTGACGCCCTCTTATTTGGCAATTAAGACAGATGTTATCTTCTAATCTAGGAGCTACGCAGTGCCTCCTTTCTATTGGCGCCCTATGAGTCAGAGAAAACACGTCCTTAGTGTAAGAGGGGCCGGTTGGAAGGGAGTAGCGTCACAGCAAACAGATAAGGAAAACAGATTGTATTTATCACACGTGTTCCATATACGCAGAAGGACACGTCAGCCTACCTTGCGTCACTTTAGAGTGCATCACTCATGGATCAGCTCTAACGCTGCTGGTAAATTCCAGCCATAAATAACTTCATGGGAGAACTGATACGGTCTTCTACTTGTGACTATTAGCTCGTTTCGGGGCAATTATAATTGGGGAAATAGTTGAGATAAGTAAAGAATGAGTAACGGCAAAATAAAAAAATCAAAGGACAAAGTAAATTAAAAAAAACTTAAGACATTAATTACTTTCAACTACTTAAAATGATGTGCTGAAACATTTGCAAACACCAGTGGAGAGGAAACTACAAACAGGTGATCTAAGCTAAGATTGTCCCGTTATAGCTGTAACGGGTATTTGTAGTTTGCGCGGGGCTGCTGCTTCCATGCATTTACTGCCAAATAAAACGACTGCCATTCTTGACGCTGATCTTTGGGTGGTTGGTTGATTAAAAGATGTACCTTTTCGAAACATAGCAGCCTCTGTTTTTCGAGCCCTCTCCTTACGCCATACTCTATGAGGTCAGTCAAAGCCCCCATGCCGTGCTGCCAGGCCACAATTCAGATTCATCGGAAGCCCAAATTAGCCTGCCTCCTACACCTTGTAAAGTAAACAGGACATTGTATGTCCCGCATGACGATCAGCGCGGCTTCAAGCTGACATCTGCAACGAAGGCCCCCCAAGTTCAGTTCAAAAATAAGTTTAAGATAAAGAATTACATTAATAAAGGCCCCCCAAGTTCATACCTTCCACAAATTCAAATCCACACTCGTGTACCTACTCCTAAAATAGAAAAGAAGAAACTGACAACTGCCACAAAGAGGACTCAAAACTCCTGATGCGTGCTGAAGCACCAAATCCAAAGCAAAACGTCCCAAACTCAAGTCTGTATCTAAAATTGCAAAGCACAAATGCACATCTTTGCCTAAACGACGCATCCCATTTTCACATCCTCACTAAAGCCGCATTGCTTTGCCAACATGTGGACCTAGAGCAGCACATTCTATTCGCATACAACACCTGAAGAAACATTCAAACTCAACCCTGCCCCTACGAATGCCGAAAGGTCACATCGGCCCAAATCAAAACATATCTATCTCGCATCTGCCCTAGGAAACTGCTTATCACAGCACAACCATAGCTCGCATTTGCGTCTAAAGCTGTACATACAAAGCAGGGCTGATTTACAGTAGCACATTCAAGCACACATCTGCGCTTAAAGCAGCATGTCCCTATTTCACATCTTCCCCAATTAAGCGCGGGACAACCTACAATCTCTCCATAAAAGCATTGTCCAACCTCACGAGTACAGACACTGAAGCGGCACATGCCATAGTAATATATCGAAGAAAAACACCCCAAGATGACACCTGCCTGAGGACGCAGTACAACCAAAGCACGCGGAATGCATCTACAGCAGCACATTCCAATCTCACCACTGAATAATGCAGCACATCTGCACCTCAAGCACTACACCCGAAGATCACATCTGCACTTAAAGCAATACACCAGAAACTCACATCGCATCTCAAGCAACAAAACCCAAGCTCACATCTACAACTTAAACAATACACCCTAAAGTCGCAACTGTGCCTCTAGGAACAAACCGCAGGCTCATCCCTGCAATTAAGTATCACATCCAACACTCATATCTGCTCACAAAACACACCCCAAACTAAAATCTGCAAGAAAGTCCATACTTAACAAATGTATAAGTGTAGTATAGTAGCACATTTCTAGTCCGCGTCTGCATCTAAGCTCACGTCTCCCACAGCAAAACAACTGTTGTTTCAAATACGCCCAATCTGTCAGCCATAAAACAATATTGCCCCCAAAGCATGCCCCGTTATAGTCCCCTTTTAACAAACATTTCTTCGAGCATGAGTAACTGCTCCACAGTGCTAGAGCGTAGCAGGAGAGCTGCGGGCGGAGGGAAGGGGGGGGGGGGCAGAATAGGACGACGGAGCTGCGGGCAGAGGGAAGGGGGGGCAGAGCAGGACGACGGAGCTGCGGGCGGAGGGAAGGGGGGGCAGAGCAGGACGACGGAGCTGCGGGCGGAGGGAAGGGGGGCAGAATAGGACGACGGAGCTGCGGGCAGAGGGAAGGGGGGGCAGAGCAGGACGACGGAGCTGCGGGCGGAGGGAAGGGGGGGCAGAGCAGGACGACGGAGCTGCGGGCGGAGGGAAGGGGGGCAGAGCAGGACGACGGAGCTGCGGGCGGAGGGAAGGGGGGGGCAGAGCAGGACGACGGAGCTGCGGGCGGAGGGAAGGGGGGGCAGAGCAGGACGACGGAGCTGCGGGCGGGGGGAGGGGGGGAGCGGGACCGGGACGAAGAAGGGCTGCGGGCGGAGGGATGGGGGGGGCGGAGGGATGGGGGGGGGGGGAGGGGGGCAGAGCTGGACGGAGCTGCGTGCGGAGGGAAGGGCAGAGCTGGACGAAGGAAAGCGGAGGGAAGGGGGGACGAGCAGAGCAGCTCAGAGCAGCTCTGGAAACCACCACATGCTTTCTCCGAGGCAAAGCAGAAATGCCTCGGAGAAAGCATGGTCATTTTCGCATTTGGGGGCGTGTGTTTTGCTGTTCTGAGTGACGGGCGACGTCACTGTCTAAAGAACAGCAAAAATGACGCCCCCAAATCCGAAAAGGACGGGGCTACATCGGAGTTACGGATCTCTCCTCCAATGGCTGGCCTCCGTTTAGGAAGCCAGCCAATGAAAAGAGACGGGGCAAGGAGGCGGGATCTACTGAGCTACTGAGAGACATTAATTCTCCTGACCGGAAGCTGCTTCGCAGCTTAACGGTCCCGAGACCTAAAAAGGATAAATCCTACCTGCATTTTCAGCAAGCGGATTTTCGTGGTAGTTTACTACCATTTAACAGGAAATGGAGCTGCTTGGAACATCAGCGAAGTCCTCCGTCGTCTGGAACGAAGACCGGACTGGAAACGGGAGACCTCCGATTTCAGGAACCAGGAAGGAATAATCCGCACGGCGTTTTGGGCGTGGCAGCTTTTATAGTCCCAATTTGAAGTACAGGGGCTGCAGAGGGAAAAAAGACCTCGGCAGCAAACCCGCAATAAGAACTCCTGAAGCCGAAGGCCAACAAGCATTGGCAAAGAAGAACATCCCAAACTGACGTGCAAAACAAGCATTGGCAAAGCGGGTCGAAGTGCAAATAAGAAGCATTGGCAAAGCCCAAATAACACAGGGTTCAAAGTCTATACAACCATAACAGAACATAGTGAACACACATTGCCAAGTGATTCGAAGTGCATAAATAACAAGCATTGGCAAAGCCCAAATGACACAGGGTTTAAAGTCTATAATGAACACACATTGCCAAAATCAGAGCAAGGATCCTGAGCAAGGACTGACAGTTCAGTGAGCAAAGAGCAAGGATCCTGACAGTAGAGCAAGGATCCTGACAGTGCCCCCCAACAAAAATGGAGACACCCCCACCCCCAGCGCCTTAAAACTGAGAGACCGGGTGCCGGGCATGAAATGATCGCACCAAGCGGGGAGCATGAACATTCGTTTCAGACACCCACGAATCCTCCTCAGGGCCGTAGCCTTTCCAGGAAAGTAGGTACCATAACTTCCCCCTAACTCGCTTACAGTCCTTAACACAACGCACCTCGTACTCGTCCTGACCTTTCACAAGAAGAGCCGGAGGACGAGGCCTCCGTTTGACAGCCGCCCTTTTTAGCAGAGAAACATGGAACACAGGGTAAATCTTCATACTTTTAGGAAGGAGCAGCTTGTAAGTTACAGGATTCACACATTGAATAATTTTATACGGACCAATGAACTTAGGATGAAACTTGTAACGTTTCCTGAACTGAAAGTTCCTGGTAGAAAGCCAAACCACATCTCCCACATGAAGATCCGGACCTTTCTGCCGCTTTCTGTCTGCAAACTTTTTGTATGAGGCTTTGGCCTTCAACACATTGGTTCGTAAGGCTTTAGTAATGCGTTCCATTTCTCTGAAATGTGAATCCAAAGAAGGTATATTGGTCTTTTGATGAGCCAGTAGCAAAGGCGAGAAATGAGGATGTCGGCCATAGACAGCAAAAAAGGGCGACAGACCTGTAGAAGCATTCTGCAGATTATTGTACGCGAACTCAGCTTCCCATAACAGAGCCAACCAGGAACCTTGCTTTTTGAACAGGAAACATCTTAGGTATTGTTTCAAGACCTGGTTAACTCGCTCGGTTTGCCCGTTCGACTCAGGGTGGAAGCTAGTGGAGGTGTTACAAGTAATGTGAAGAGCTTTACACCAGGCCTTCCAGAACTGCGAGATGAACTGTGAACCTCGTCTGAAGTTATGGATCTAGGAAGACCGTGCAGACGAATCACATGTTCCAGTAGTAATTGGACTAATTGAGAAGAGGTTGGAAGTCTAGGGCAAGCAATAAAGTGGGCCATCTTAGATAAACGATCCACTACCACAAGAATGGTATTCATACCTTTCTCCTCCGGTAAATCAGTTATGAAGTCCATCGCAATGTCCTCCCAGACCTGTGTTGGGGTGGGAAGCGGAAGAAGGAGACCTTTTTTTCAACCATGTTCCACTTTAGCTTGAGCACAAACATCACAGGCTTGTATGAAAGATTGAACATCCTTATTCCAGGTTGGCCACCAGAAATTTCTCTGTAGTAATTCTTTGGTTTTTGCGATACCAGGGTGACCAGCTAATTGACTAACATGACACCACTGTAAAACCTGTGCTTGTAATTTCTTAGTTGGAACAAATAAGAGATTGGAGAAGAAGGGTAGATTTTGGTGAATTGTCCTATTAGACCCTTCTCGAACCCAGGATAACAGTTTGGGTATAGGCATTGCTTGTCTTATTTGCTGAAAGAAAATATCGGACATTGTGGCACCTACTATTTGTTTTTCGGAGAGCATACTTGTAGGTCTGGGATTTGAAAGAATATCGTCAGGCTTGTGATCATATCGTGACAGAGAATCTGCTTTGTTATTTTTTGTTCCGGGTCGAAAAGTTATGATAAAGTCAAATTCTGCAAAGAACAATGTCCAACGGAGTTGCCTAGGAGTTAAGGCCTTTGCACATCTTAGGAATTGTAGGTTCCGATGGTCTGTGTATACTGTTACAGTATGTCTGGCCCCTAGTAAATAATGACGCCATTCTTTAAAGGCATAACGAATGGCCAGGAGTTCTTTCTCTGCAATAGTATAGTTGGTTTCTGCAGGCAAAAATTTTCTGGACAAGAAGGCTATGGGATGTAGTTCATTGGTTTCTTGATCCTTTTGTGAAAGAATCGCTCCAACTGCAAAGTCAGAAGCATCAGCTTCTACAATAAAAGGCAAGTCTGAATCAGGATGCCGTAAGACAGGTGCTTGCGTAAAAGTTCTTTTAAGAGTTTGAAAGGAGGAATCAGTGTCAGAGGTCCAAGTGAATTTAACATTCTTCCTTAACAGCTGAGTTAAGGGTGTGGCCAAGGTTGAAAAATCTTTGATAAAGCGACGGTAGAAATTAGCAAAGCCTAGAAAACGTTGGATATCTTTCACTGAAGTTGGCCAATCAAGGATTGCTTGGATTTTTCTTGGAGCCATAGTGATCCCAGAAGGAGAAAGAATAAAGCCAAGGAATTCAACCTTTGTGGAATGGAACTCACATTTAGACAACTTACAGAACAAACCATGGGATCTTAAGGTGTTTAAGATGATCTTAACATGTCGTATGTGTTCCTCGGTTGAAGATGAAAAAATTAAAAGATCGTCAATATATGCTATGACGAACCTATCTAAGAAGTTCCCGAAGGACGTCGTTGATAAAAAATTGGAAGGCAGCCGGAGCGTTGCATAAGCCAAAAGGCATTACACAATACTCAAACAAGCCAAAGCGAGTTCGGAAGGCAGTCTTCCACTCATCACCTGGTCTAATACGGACCAAGTGGTAGGCACCTCGCAAGTCGAGCTTTGTAAAAATTGTGGCTGAGCGCACTTGATCAAGCAGCACCGGAATCAACGGGAGAGGATATCGGTTCTTGATAGTGATGTTATTAAGTGCTCTGTAATCGATACAGGTGCGCAATTCTCCATTGCTTTTAGGCACAAAAAAGAGCGGAGAGGCTGCCGGAGACTTGGAGGGCCGGATGAAACCATTTTTCAAAAATTTATCCAGATATTCCCGAAGGTGAGTGTTCTCCAGGTCTGTCAAGGCATAGATTCTACTACAGGGTATCTTGGCTCCTGGTACTAGATCAATGGCGCAATCATAGTCTCTGTGTGGTGGTAGGGTCTCTGCCTTTTGTTCACAGAAAACATCTGTGTACTCTTCATAGATGGGTGGTAGGACTATGTCTTGCTCAGCAGCTGTGGAGATGTACAGGGCAGATGCAGTATGCAGAAAGGAACTTGGGGAGTTCCTAAAGTCCTTTTCCGGTTCACCTAAGCATCCTTGTTTACACCAAGAAGATGTGAAATCGATTGTACGTTCTGCCCAATTGATACTGGGGTTATGCATAGTTAGCCAGGGGATGCCCAAGATAACTCTGAATTGGGGTGCATCGATTACATCAAAAGATATGGTTTCTTGGTGTTGTCTGGAACCTACATCACAAACCATAACTATGGGAGAAGTACAGTGAGTAATCATTCCTGAAGTTAGTTGGGTACCGTCGACTGCGTAGACTATTTCAGGTTTTTCTTTCACAATAATGGGTATACTTGTCTTTGCAATGAACTTGGAGTCAATGAAATTTCCGGTGGCACCAGAGTCAATCATTGCTGCTACCAAAATTTGTTTCAGATTGGGCACCCTAAAGGAAACATTCAAAGTGAGATGAGGCACTGTTAACTGTAAGGTGTTTGCGATGGTTTGTTCAGGAGGGGATAGCCAACTCGAAAAAGTCTCCTGATCCAATTTCGAGTTCTCTAGTTTTCCGACTTAGTTTCCTTTATGTCTCGAGGCCAAGAGTTCTTAGGTTTGAGTGAACATTCTCTAACGAAATGCCCCTTTTTTCCACAGTAGAGGCAAAGACCATTTTTTCGCCGAGTTTCTTTTTCTTCTGAAGTTAAGGGTTTCCTCAAACTTCCTATTTCCATTGGCTCAGTAGATTCCTGGGTATTGGGAAATGATCTATCCTTTGCTCTAGAAAAGACTCTGACATCTGTTCTTTTTCTATCTCCTTTGCGATCAGCTACTCGATGGTCCAGACGAAGACTAAGTGCTATAAGATCTGCACATGTTCGAGGTTGGGGATCGATTGGTGCAATAAGGTCTTTCAGCTCATCTTTTAGCCCTTGGTAATAAAGAGCAGCCCTCTTAGCTTCTGGCCAATCAGTCTCGGCTATAAGACGGTTGAATTGGGTAAGATAATGCACTAGTTCCTTGTTCCCCTGTCTTAATTCTAGTAATTCTCTATCGGCTGATCCTGTTATTGTACGCCTATCAAATATTCTCTCAAATTCTCGTTTAAACTGCACCCAGTTATATAATATTGGATCATCAGACTGAACCAAAGGAACCGCCCACATAGCTGCGTCACCACTCAAGAAGGAAATCAGAAAGGCAGTTCGTGACTGAGCATTCGGGAATGAAGCTGGTTTTACCATAAAATGCAACTGAACCTGCGTTAAAAAGGTTTGAAATTTGTTTGGTTCCCCAGCAAATCTCTCAGGCTGGGCCAATGGAACAGTTGTAGGAACAGTGACTGAAACAGAGGGCGATGAACCTGATACATTTGTTTGATGTTGACCTGAAGATGGTGCAGAGTCCAAACGTGACTGCAAGTGAATTACCTTATTGGCTAAAGCTGCTGTTTCGGTTCTACTAACTGTTAATTCCGTC
This sequence comes from Lissotriton vulgaris, assembly GCF_964263255.1. Classification (NCBI taxonomy): domain Eukaryota; kingdom Metazoa; phylum Chordata; class Amphibia; order Caudata; family Salamandridae; genus Lissotriton; species Lissotriton vulgaris. The sequence continues at coordinate 52,747 of NW_028240987.1, forward strand.
TGTAGATTCCCAATCATAGCACACAGATCATTCATGGTGGTATTCATTTGGCTTTGCTCGGGAGAAACAGAATTCGTGGGCGGATTATTCTGTCAGGACCTTGGTTTCTTAAGTCCCCTTGAGTTTCTCAGGAGCAACACCCTAAAACCTACTAGGTACTGAAACACTGAAACTTCCCAGTTTTCCTTGGCTTATTTACTGATACTTTCTATAGAAGGAAAACAAGAGTAACTTTCCACCATGTAATCTTTATATTCAGATAAGCAGGTTGATGTATGTTGACACAGCTATTAAATAATGACATGAATTACATGTTAAACCCAAAGATTCATTAAAGGCTTCAACACCAGCATTTTGTTATTCAGCACGCAATAAATATAGTTTCACAGCATAACGCGCATGAAATGTCCTAATGAGCTAAACACAGTTCGATTCACAACATTGTTCAATACCAAACGTTTCAATACAATGGAGCCGATACGAGGCCCAAAAGAAGTTAGAACTGAATCACTGAGTTCAGGCTTTCCGCCGAGAAATATTGTTAATATAACAGAATCAGAGGCTAAAACAGTATGGCAAGTCCCATAACTAGAAACAAGGGTCCAGAAATAATGTTCGGTAAACCAAGTCCAGAAAGTTACAAAGGAAACGCCCCTCGCGTTTCTCCTTACGAGCCTCTCGAAGGTTTCACCAGCCGGCAAACAGAAAAAGGATAAATCCTACCTGCATTTTCAGCAAGCGGATTTTCGTGGTAGTTTACTACCATTTAACAGGAAACGGAGCTGCTTGGAACATCAGCGAAGTCCTCCGTCGTCTGGAACGAAGACCGGACTGGAAACGGGAGACCTCCGATTTCAGGAACCAGGAAGGAATAATCCGCACGGCGTTTTGGGCGTGGCAGCTTTTATAGTCCCAATTTGAAGTACAGGGGCTGCAGAGGGAAAAAAGACCTCGGCAGCAAACCCGCAATAAGAACTCCTGAAGCCAAAGGCCAACAAGCATTGGCAAAGAAGAACATCCCAAACTGACGTGCAAAACAAGCATTGGCAAAGCGGGTCGAAGTGCAAATAAGAAGCATTGGCAAAGCCCAAATAACACAGGGTTCAAAGTCTATACAACCATAACAGAACATAGTGAACACACATTGCCAAGTGATTCGAAGTGCATAAATAACAAGCATTGGCAAAGCCCAAATGACACAGGGTTTAAAGTCTATAATGAACACACATTGCCAAAATCAGAGCAAGGATCCTGAGCAAGGACTGACAGTTCAGTGAGCAAAGAGCAAGGATCCTGACAGTAGAGCAAGGATCCTGACATGGGGTGACTCCTGGCTCTTCCCTAACCAATGGGGTAACAGTTCCCAGGGGTTATCCAAGCCACTTTTGCTAGACTTCCTGAGTGTCCTGCTAAAAACAGTCCCACAGTCCCCCTTTCTGCCTAAATACAAGATAGTGAAATCCACCTTCCCTTGTATAGACCCTGTGTGCCCACTATAGAGGCATGGCCAGTGAGATGAACAACACCTCCTCTGTGGTCATTTCAAATCAGTTCTGGGGCAGCTCTCTATTAACCAGAATTGGTGCCTACCTGACTCATTGTACAGAAGAAAGGGCCTCTACAAGTGTCATTTGACATCTGCCTGGCACAAGGGAAGCCCCTTTGAAGTAAATTAAGTTCCTGGGCATTGGCCAAATAGTCACCTTGCCAGTGGAACAGAAAACCTTTCAACACCCAGACTTTTGCCTTTGCTCTGGAGCGTTTTTCACACCTCAATCAGGGCTTGAGCATTCAGAGGGCTACAGCATGAGGCTAATGCAAATTAGCCTCCAGAGGCTTTAGGCAGGAAAGAGGTAACTTTCTAAAGGCATGTTTTACTTTTTTAATTATTATAAATCCAACTTCCCAACTGAATTGAGCTTTTAAAAATATTACAAAGAGCCCAACAAACATGTCTGTAGCCAGTTCCTAGCCGAAGATAGCATTACTAAGTGTAATAGTGCCTCCAAGTATTTCCCTATGGAACAGGCAGCATTGCTACAGTGAAAACAGGTTTTGAGTGCAAATCACTGTAAGAGCATGTTAACATTTAATTTCACCACCACTTTTAAATACTATGCAGGCTACCTTATGGGTTATAAGACCTACTTAGCAGTGGCTTATTCATATATATAAGAAAGGCTTCGACTTGTCCAAAGGGTTTGTTTTGACAGGTCTAAATACAGCTTTTAAACTTCTCCAGTCAGGCTGCAATGGTAGGCCTGAAGCCATGTTTGCACTGCAACCACAGTGGTTGCCACAATATGTGCTGTAGTCCACCACTGGCATTTAACCTACTGGTCCTGGGTACACCTTGTTCCATATACTAAGCACTTATAGGAAATTTAAATTTGCCAATTTAAACCATGCTAAAAGGAGGAGCACAGGCACAGTACTACTGGGTAGCAGGGGTACCTTTCACAGAGTTCAATTGCCAGCAAAATCTGGGGGTCAGCCATGCACATGGTGGTCATTTCCTGCACTGGTCACCTCAGGGCCCCCTGTAAGGTACATCTGCAGACTCCTCAACATCTGACTCCATGTCAACCCTCAACAAACACAGGGGTAGAATATGGATCAGGTTCCTATATTGCTCCCCCTCATGTGCTACTTTGGTCTGATCTTCTTCTGCTTGCTACCTGTTCGGACATCCAATAATTCTGTCTTCTGCCTGCAACGTTGGGCACCATCCCTTCATCATCCCTTTTGCTTCCATCTTCCCTGACTGCCAGAGAGATCCCATTGCACTGGAGACAGCTTCAGATATCAGCAGGAGTATCAGACCTGTGGACCGTGATGTCTGGGCTAA
>NW_028240988.1:0-98159 GCF_964263255.1 Lissotriton vulgaris
CCCAGTCGGCACGAAGTGACCCCTGGCCTGTGAGGGCTGGACAGACCAAAAAAAACAAGCATTTGCCATGCAATAGGTCTCGCATTAGGAAAGTTTGAGCTATTAGTATTGTAAATAACAATTTTTTTGTTTATGTGTTGGTTTTGAGAATAGCGAAATGAATAGCTTTGTCATTTATAATGTCAATAGTTTTAACTTTCGTAAATGTGACATCTTTAGCATTTGTAATGCAATATGTGTTGTATTTACATGACTTAGATGTATTGATATTACAAAGAACAATGGCTTTTACTTTTTTACAATAATTACTAGTTAAATAAAAGTTATTGTAATTTGTAATGGCACCAGCTTACATTTTTGTAAATAACTTTTGGGAAGATTATGTTCTTGGATTTTTGTCACAATAAAATACAATGAACAGAAGTGAAATATTAACATTTTTTTTGGTGACATTTGTAATAAAGCGGGAAACATTGAGCTAACATATTTGAACCAGTTGTTGCGTACCAGACTACAACAGTAGTGTTGGTAGTGGTGGGAGCATCATTAGTGGTATTGGCGGTGGTGTGAAAATGAGCTAGTGGTGGTTTTCGTGTTAGGGTAGTGATGGTGTTGATAGTTATTGTGATGGTATTCGGATAACGTGTTTGTAAAGTAAATGTTTGACCAAGTCTTGGGTTTCCTGGCGCTGAAATTACAGATGTTTATTATTATCCAACTCAATGTTACTCATTTTATTGATGTCAGAAGGATGAAAGGCTGAGTGGACCTACTGGGATTCAAACCTGTGACCATGAGGTCAAACACAGATCCCTGAACTGGAAGCCTTAGTCCACTGATCCACCAACCTGGTATTAGAGGTAACAAACCTGTTGGAGCTACTGGTTTATGTGGTGGTGGCATCTGTCACAGCAGGTGGTGGTGTGATATTGGTGGTGTTGTTGATCACTGTGGCAGTGTTGTGATATTACTGGTATAGTGTTATATAATGGGCTTGATAATATGCCCTGGAGAATTTCAATAGAAGTCCATGTTCACACCAGAACATGGGCTTCTATTGGAATTCTCAAGGGTATATTATCAAGCCCCTATCGCCGATTTTAGCGGCAGTTTTCTGCCGCTAAAGCGGCGATATTTTTTAATATTTGGGGGCAAAACCTTACAGCAGCAGGTACTTACCACACTGAGCTATCTTAGAGGTATGCACAGTGCTGGAGCAGCAGTGAGTCCCGTTTGGTGAAGGCACGACTCCTGACAGCACGAATCGATAAACACATCGACTCACGCCTTGTTTTTCTAGCTCTTTCGTTCCTCAAACGCATTCCAGCGGGACTCTCCCAACCAATTCTGTCAAGAGTTTACACCCTGGGAGGTGCTGCTCACAACCAGAACTGTGAGTGTGAAAAACATGCGCCCTTTTCAGTTGCAATGACTGGAAGCATGACGTCACCCAGTATCACTGGAGTGTAAATGCAACTCCGTGAGCCAGAGGAAGAGCGTGCTCAAAGACGTCCCACAATCACGGACACGTTCCGCCCTGCTTGGTGAACGTCAGCGTGAACATTTTATTGTGCACTCACAGTAAAGTGGAGAAGTGTGGCTCAGGGGTTAGAGGCGGCAGACCCGGAACCTGAGATCGACCCTGGACCAGGGTTCAATTCCCGGCCTCGGCGGGTCTTGGGCTCAAAAATTCCACGGACTCGATAATTCTCGCTCCGGTGCCTTCTCGACTCACGGGTTCACACTCTGCGACTCTGGGCAATAGCTTGCTTAATCTCCACAACGGCCCCTCGCGGCGGGATGCCTGGCTTTCACCTTGTGGATACCCTGCCTGGGGTTATCTCACAGGGGAATACCAGGACGAGTTCCCTAAGCAAGCGCCGGGACACCCACTGCGGGTAGCTGTGCGCTATATAAGCTCAACTACATTTACATTTACATAAAGAAACTTAAAGGAGGCAATGGGGGAGGTTGAACGTTCCTAATAATGCAAGCTTGGGAAAGGTGCCATCCCTTATCAGAAACATATAGCGCTGTGTGAAATAGCTAGTATTTGCCACCGAAGGTGTGGGGGGCTTGGAAAATAAAGGAAATTCAGAATAAAATGAGTAGAAATGAACCGTGAGATGCACTGGATGTAAAATTATGGGACAGCAAAAATATAAATTAATCGTCATAGCCCGAAGCTGGCCCACTGCTCACCCTGCGTGCTGTGATGTTCTTTACAGCACACATCTCTCCATTGTGTTTCTAGTCTCCATACGTTTACAGTTCCTCGAAGTGCCCAGAGAGAGCTGCAAGACAGAATCTAAGCACTACACCTAAACACCAAAGAAAACAAAACAAACAAGAGCGGCCGGGACACTGAAAGTACGGCCGGCCAGCCATGAATAATTAGGGGAGGAGAAGCCGCAGAGCGCACGCTGGGAGAAGCCCTTTGATGTGGTGGCGGCCGTGAAAAAATGCAATTAGGAGGGAGGGAGGTAGGCTGATGCGCGTGCTTGTTTGGTCACGTGATTCACGTGAACTCGAAGAAAACCGCACCAAAAAGCCCTTGGTTTCACAAGTATTTTGAGCACTTGAATTCTCTCCATTTCCCATTCCTTCGGAATGGAAAAGGCGAGACCTAAAAATGCTGAGTGACGCCAAGAAAAGAGCCTGAGACCCAAGAACACAGGCCTCCACAGCGGTACACTGGGAGAACAAGAGAAGAGCACAGAGACACGGAACGTCGAGCGCTGGAACCGAGATTGGAAACCAGTCAATCAGTGACAAGGACGCCGAACGCAGATATTATAAAAACACATTTCAAATAATGCATTAGTTATAAATGTGTAAACTCTGAAATAAATACCCCGTTTGAAAATAAACCACCCGGGGACATGTACACAGCAGACGCAAGACTCGATCCCTGGACTGTGAGAGCTGGCGCCACCGAAGGCAACATATTTCCCGCTGAGCTATAGCTCATTCCAATGAGTGAGGCACTGCCACTATGAACGAGTACAGCAAATCATACCCATCCGCCAGCCCCAAGCGCAGCAGCGGGAAAAAAAACGGAATGGAGGAATGAACAGAGAACACCCACAAAGGAAGTGATGCCGGCGTCCAGCACAGGGCCACAACGACCCAAAAAACAACATAAACGTGAGGCCCCTGCACACCACCAATGCAGCCGCAAAGACAGTATGACTCCAAAATAACGCAAACCTGAAGCCTCTGCATACCACCACTGCAGTCGTAAACAAGGCAGTCCGGCATGCCAGATCTGCAGCAGCAGAGTAGGAAGCCGGAGGAGACAGACCCCGTCCCCCAGAGACCGACGAGTGAGGAACGCCCCAATGGTCGAGACAGGACGAGACAGCACGACCCCATCCCACGGAGGCCTTGGGAAAAACACCCGGGAAGACCTCAGAGGGCTGAGGACGGCACCCGAAGGCAAGGCGTGGAGACAGGGACAAGGGGGTGCGGCCATAAAACAGCCAGCAAATAAACACCCCCGGAGATGCCTCGTACCCCAAAGTAACGAGGCAACGGGATTTCCCCACAGCAGCCTGAAGACTACAGAACCCCAGTGCTTAATTTGTGCCGGTGCTTTCCGGTGCTTAGCACCGGCACTTAATTGACAGGGCCGGGTCTACAGCATCTTGCACGAGCGTCATTGATGTTTTTTAAAAATACCTTAAGTAGTGTACTCAGCGTGACCAAGGAGCGGTTAACAATGACTGCGTGTGTGAGATGACTAACACACACTCGCTGCTCTTAATTAGCTGCTGCTCACGGTGCCGTCCAAGATAGAATCAATTATTATGTTGTGGTCGTGGCGCTGTGATTATGGCGGTCGCAGCCCTTCGCGGTCACTTATTTAGTCACTGAGTGGGCCGTGCGTGTGCACTGCACAGTTGACTGACTGTGCGTGCGCCGTGAAGGTGGGCGGGCGTGGGACCAGTGCACAACACACACTGGCGGCAAAATGACAAACTGATTTATTGGGGCGCAAGGGGCGGGCAGGATTTGGCTTCTTCTAACTTCTGATAGGGGGCTAGGTAGGGGCCGCTGTACACGCAGCGCGTGGCAGCGTGCGCAGATTTTTGTCACATGACCTCGCGCGCGCCACGACCCAGCCTAACCACCGCAGCCAGTATCACTGCTTAAGGCTCTGTTAGCATTGTTGGGTACTGCTTGGTAGAGCAAACAGCAGCAGCAGCAGTGCACCAGGCCCACCGCCTAATCTCGTAAAAAAATTCAGTTACACAGAGCCGAACCATCCGTCCACCACACGAGTAACGGTAAGATTGAAGTTAGTTGTTAAAACTGTGAGTTTTTGAGCAAGCACTGTAAGCAGCTAAGCAAACTGAACTAACTTTTTGCCATTCCAATACTGTCAGTACTGAATACCGTGCAAAAACAAACCAACGCTGTATTTTTATTTTTGGTAGTGTGTGAGTGAGGGTCCGGTTGTAAGATCACCGGCGTGGGTGTGGGGGCGGGCGGGGTTGGGGGGGGGAGAGACAGCTCCATAATGCTGTTTACTTATTAGGAATAAAAATAGGATGCAAATGATGCTGCAATTCAAATCACTAAAGGCAACCCCGTATACCCCCATCCCCCCCCCCCCCGCCGTAGCGGTGTATAGTTGTGCTGGCGCCGCAGTACTTACTGCTGTACTGACCTGCGCAGGCTGCGGGTTTAAGTAAAACTACTAGGCCTTGCTCCCCTAGCCTACCGGCCCAGCCGCTCGCTGACTGTCTTGTCCATACTGGTGCGATCCCGATGGTAATGTTTTCACTTTTTTTCTTGGGTGTGGTGTGGCGTTGTCAGCGCAACGGATAGTGATGCAGGTAGCAATATATATCACTCTTAAAATTAATTCCCACAGGTTCAGGGCTCATTGTTCTTGTTTTTAGGTGTTGTCGACATCTGAGTGCAGAGTGCACAGCCTGTTGATGGTATGAATAAGCCATCGCAGTTGTGTGCCCGCCGTCGTTTGCAAGGTTTGCATTACCGAATTCTGAGTCATGTGGTGGGGTGATAGGGTGCAAGGCAGCAGTTGCTATTGAAACCTCTCCTCTTGGAGTACGTTTGTTTCATTCTTGTCAGCCCCTCCCGGACCCGAAGCTCCAGGGAGCTCGCATCTTCTTTATAGCAGCCACTCCAGCAGGGGTTGCAACTGTAGGTCTGGGCGTCTTATTCTCCGATTGCAGGTGTAAGGGGAGCAGGTGAGGGTTAAAGGAGGGGGGTGGGGGGGGGGGGTCGTATGAATGCTGCCATTTCCTTTCTTTAGTTGCTAGACTCTTGTTAAGCGCACTTCCTGTCACACCCTCCCGGCTGGCATATTAAGCACAGCTGGGCTCCGGCAGGCCTAGCGCCCGGGACAGGTGCAAACTGCCCCACTGCTGAGGGGGGAGAAGGTCTGGACCCAGGGCACAGCCCCCCTTACCGATCTAGGAGGCAGGGCCCACGGGGAGATGCGTGGTATGCATTTATATAGCGCCAAAGCACTCTACATAGCACTACTGAAGATAGCAATGTACCAGGTCAATTCAAAAACTCCCAGAATTAAAGCTGCACATTTTAATACGTGGTCTATATCTATGTTTAGAGCGAATGTACAACTTTCATGGCATTTGAAAGGATGTAAGATGTGGTATTGGTAGTATGCATCAAATGCTAGCCTAACCCCTACCAAATTCTCAATACTTTGTAATAGGATGTTTACCCAAACTGCTTAGAACAAGCACACGTGGCTGACACAAATTTCGATCAGCAGCTGAACGGATTTCTCATGGGAATAAGGGCATTGAAAAGACAAAAACAAGCTCCAAATGCAGAGCTGGTTATCGGTGATTCCTTGCCAAGCACTAGGGGGCCAGACTAGAGACTTCAGAAGCTACTGAACTGACAATGTATTACATCACACAATACAAAAATCAAAATGGTATCAAAGTAATGCGACAGTGACATCAGTCAATATGGTCATTTTGAAAGCCATTTCCGTGCCAATCCGCACCAAGTTGTAAACGTCTTCTTTCAGGTCACCGTTATTTATCTGACCTCTTTTTTTTGTTAAAGCAAATTTTCAATCAAATGAGGTGTTCTTATTAGTGCAGTAATTGATCTGTTCAATATTTCACCTTTACTCTAGTGTTTACTTGGCTATGGCTTCCGTGTTATGTTCAAGACAGTACATCTTTAGCTTGGGTAAAATCAGTACTGGGTAAAACGTCTAATTCAATGTACTGAGTGAGTCTGAGCAGCATGTATAAGTTTAGTGTGGCTAGAATTCTTTTACAATTGCTCGCACGACGCACTCTGTCTTTTCGCAGTGCCAGATGAGGATAGGGGTGGAGCTATGAGAGGAAGTGGGTGGAGCCGATGGAGGAAGTGGGTGGAGCCAGAAAAAAAGTAGGTGTGGCCTCCGACAAAGATTTGAGCACCTGCACTTAATATTTTACAAATTAAGCACTGCAGAACCCACAGGGAACGAGATGCGGGAGTGAGCGTCTCGCCACAGCAGACGGCAAAAAGCCGCCACAAGCCGAGACGGGTCGAGGGAAACCATAGAATCCGGGGAGGGAAACCATAGAATCCGGGGAGAGAAACCCATGGGACCTCAGACAGGTTAAAAGCAGTGGCAAGATCAGCAGAGACCTGACACATAGGTAAAGAGCTCTAAACTCGTAACAGTATATTGTCTAACACTTCAGCAAGAGACTCAATACTGAAGTACACATAACAAGCACGCATCATTTGTACGAGAGACACAGGGAGAAGAAGTGCAAGTATGCGCTCGTCCACAAACGCCCATCCGGAGAAGCAGCGAGAGCAGCCACCCGGGAGACGAAAGCACACCCCGCCAGAGCCCGCCAGCCGTCCCACTCGGAGACAGCAGGGCCTAAATCACAGGGCCCGCTAAAGTAGGGCATAAAGTCAAAAAAATGGGGCGGGGTGCGCAAGTAGCCCAAGAGCCCGTCCAGAGCTGGCTAGAGCTGAGCTGTGCCAAATGGACAGTGCGAGGGCCAGAAGGCAGGGGAACCAGAGTGTGAGCCTCGGGGAGCAGGGACTCCCCCTTAGGGCACTGGGACCTGCTGGAGCAGGACCTCAGCTCAACTTACATGACCAGACGCTCTGGAGAATCAAGCAGAAGCCATATTAAAAGTAGGGCTCCAGGTACCAACAGAACCTTGACCGGAGCCAGGCCTCAGGTTCGAGCTTTCACCGGCTCGCCCACCTCTAGGTGCAAATTAGGCAAGCAATAACTAAAAGGATGCGCAATAGGTGAACTTGTTTAATCCCACGTTTGCAAACAGGAGTTTGCTTCTGAATCAGAATTTGCTCAGAAAGGTAAATGCGTCTCATAGATGTGGATGGGCCCTGCTGATTTGTGGGAAAGTGTGCATATCACAAGCCGCACAATATACCAACCAGAGGATGCCAACGATTCGGGAAATTCAAATATCCATATCATAAAATGGAATTCAAGATTCTCTGAGAAGGCAGTGCATTTCTGAATAAATGTACACAGCAAATATGCATCTGCCATATCTTTTGACTTTGTTCACGCTCTCCTGTTTAAAAATAGTTAGTCATGGGCAAGTTAAACGCTTCAAAGCCTACTTCTCATTTAATGACCAGAAGACATTGCAGCTGCTCTGTTACCTCGCTCATTCCCTACGAAGCCTCTTCCGCCCTTGCAGCACCTCCAGGAGAACCCACAGCGCCCCCCACCACTTCGTAGCAGAGGCTGTGGTCCGGACCGCTCCTCTGTTTTGTTGTGTCTGCTTTGTTCTAGCGCATAAGCGTAATTTATGGGCTAAGTGCATCTATATCTGGGTCATGTGACATACCCGAATGAATAATATTTTTTGTTCTGTAAAATGGGCAACGATTTGTGGGGACAGGGAAGACATATTGGCAGGGTGGGAGGAGGCCAGGAGCGGGTGGAACAAACGGAGGGTGGTTGCACGAAGAATGACAGCAACAACAGGGAAGGAGGGTGCTAAAATGTGCTAAAATATGGTGCCTGTGGTATTGGGCCTCAGGCCCACATGGCGCTGAAATGAGGGACGCAGACACTGGATCAGTAGTATAGTAAACTGGCCACCAGCACGTGCACCCGGGCCTTTTTATTAGCGGGGCCACCTCACTCGTGACACCCGTGATGGATGGGTGTGGGGGTGCACTGTGTTCAGCCATCAAGGGAGTGGCTGGAAGTCTAGCTTCCTGCGGAACACTAGAATGTGTCCCGCAGGACATTACATTCCTCCCCAACTTTATTGAGGAACAAACAAAGTGCTAGTCCAACCTGTGAGGATAAAACAAACAGTTAACTAGATACCACAGGATCCATCAGACTCTAGTGTCAGGTGGCAGGACGACAGCAGGTCTGGGCTGGTGACTTTGCTTATGGCAGAACCTTCTCAGCGGGCACCCGTAGTTTAACCTGAGGGCTCAGGTCACGACTGCTGGCTTGGAGACATCTGCTGCATACCGTCGGTTCGCTGAAGATGGCATGTCTTGCATGGCTTCCGCTTTGCTGATGTCGGTGATGGTCTGTGGTGAGTTCTAACAGTTCCTTTTAGTGGGTTGCATCGTGAACATGGATGGAGTCCCAAGTGAGAATTCACAGAGGTGTTGCTGGGCCGTCTGTCTCTGTTGAACTGCTTGGCTGTGACCGGTAACCTGTTGGTGGGGCAATGTCTCTTCTCGCTCCCCCGCCTGGGGAGGCCCGTTATCGGGGTTGCTGCGGGACTGTAGGAGGGCTGCGCTGGGGCCACTTGTGTGCCCTCTGCGGGCAGCTGCAGGACCGCTGAGGAGCTGTTACTTAGTCGCAACCACAACTCTCACGGGTGGATGAGTCTTGGCCAAGACTTGCACTCGCTGCCGCGGTTCCAGTGTAGGCCAGGTTCCCATGTGGCTTCTGATTTGTTTTGGTCAGCTGGTGTGGCAAAGGTGTAGGACTCCAGTCCACATGTGCTCTAGTAGTGGTGTTTGACGCATTTGCTGATGGCTGGTGTGATGGCGATTGCCAGCCAATTAGTGAGTCGGAATGACAGGTGGTTGTGACTTGCTGGGAGAGTTTGGATGGCAGGAGGGACTTAGCAGCCAGGTGTCTCCGCACTGCTGTTGTTGATCTTCGGTGGCAACTTGACATGTAGAGTGTACGGATCCTCTCTTGCCTGTTGTGGGGCCTCTGCCGACTCCATCTTCAGGCGGTGTGAGGGCGGGCACTCAGTGCTGATCTTCACCCGTGACATCTGCGGACAGGAGCAGGAATGCCGATTGACTCAGACTGCTGACGCTCAGGTATGGACGGTCGCCTGGGGAAGCGTTGGGATGAGACGTGGTCTGCGCTTGCTGCGACTTATGTTTGGTTCATCCTTGAGGCTATATTCTGATACGTCGGTCCGCCTTGGTGGCTGTCTGGTGTGTCTGGGTGTGTTCTTGGCCTGCTGTGGGTCTTTAGTCTTCTCCCTTTGTTGGTCTGTTCATCCCACCTGTGTTCATCCGATTTCCGGGGTGACAGGGCTGTCACTCTCTTCTGTTCTTCGAGGGCGTTGTGCTTGGACCTCGATGCAGTGCTGTCATGGCGCCGGCTTCTGCCATCGCTCCGGCGCGCTCCTTGCTTGCTGGGCAACATGACGTCCTGTCGCGTGTCGCTGGTTGTTGGAGCGCATGCAGATGTGGCGGCCTGCCATGTGGGGTGAGGAACTCCTCTCTTGCCAATCTTGGGTCGCAGCCAACTGCGTATTGAGGCAGTTGTAGTTCCGTAGTTTGAGGGTCTGGTTTGGTGGTTCCGAACCCGTTCAATAAAGGTCGTCGGAAATAGACGATTTTGGTATCAGCGGACCGCAAATCACGAGTGCGGTATGTACGAGTGTTTTCGCAATAATCGATCTATGAGAACACTATGTATTTAGGGATGTCGTTTGAACCTTTGGGTTCCATTTTTGTGTGCGGCAGCCAATTTGTGTTGTTGCCCTCACATAGGCCGATGACTACGGCCGAATGAGTCCTTGAGACACGTACACCGTAGCTGACTTCTGAATGACCTGGTCGAACTGACTCCTTGCTCGAGGCTGACCTCGCTGAGCCAGTTCCTTGTTAAGCAGCTGGTCAGATAAAGATCAAAGAGCAGGACGTGCCGGAGTTTACAGTACACTGCACCCACCTTTCTATCTTGCTTCCAATCTGTTTCTGCTCCTTCCTTTACAACATGATTACTGATTTGGGTTGAGGTTTTATGATGGGTTTGTCCGGCCTGACCGAACAGGATATTGGAATTTGCTTGGTCATTTCTTGTGGGCTGGACAACAGAAAGTGGGATTGTTGTCATGCGATATGTTTGAAATGTCACTCCGTGATTGGTTAGTTTGTATGTAACCAATGCCACCTTTGGAATGTGATTTTTGGCATAAAAGACCATGCTCCGCTCATTGAATTTGTGCAGTCTCTAGCGAACCACCCGTGTTGTGCTTCGTAGACCTCTGTTCCTGGGCGCAGCCAATAAACTTTGGTCTTTGACGTCATCAAGAAGCAGCCCGTGTCTCTGTTTGCCGAGGCAGGGGAACTCGAAGGCATTGGGCGTTTTCCCTGGCGCCGCTAGGTTCTAAAACCTGGTCCTTCAGTTAGCGCCCAACGTAGGGCGACTTCAGCGGTACCGGTCCAAGCCCGAAGATCGTGGAGAGCTTTGTGTGGAAATTCTGGAGGAAGGCCAGCCACTTCATCGACCCCTGTATGTCGTCGTGGTCCGAAAGTCTTTGCTGCGAGGTTCCCCGCTTTCCGACGGCTACGAAGGACTGCTGCCCTGACTGTCGCCCTGTCTTGGAGCCTTAGACGATTTGTAGAGCGAGACGATAGACGGGTCTTCTGGTGACGTCATCGACATTTCAGTTAAGTATGAGTGGAGCGTCTCCCAGTCCTTAGTTTGTTTTGGTATCCTTTAGTGGATCGCTTTGATTTGGTACCTGCAGGCCCCAAAGCCAAGGGACTCATGTTTTCACGAGACTATCGTTTTGAGATTTCCCTTGTAGTTTGAAGCTAGACTAGTGAGCACGATACCTGGTTTTAGCAGATTTGGAAAGACATTCTGTTGTGGTTGTTCTAAGGATTCCCGGTTAGAGGATTCATGTCTGGTTCTTCCAATTGGAACTCCTACATATGATCTCTATGTGAAGCATGGTGTGGGTCCCATTAGTTATAATGACATCTGGGTAAAATATACGAGGAAAGACAGTGTCCTACAGTGGCCCCGTTATGGTAGTTTTGAAACTGAGATTCTAGATAATCTCGAAGTTAAACTGTTCAAGAAGAAAGCCCGGTCGGCAATGTTTGACTCTTTTTGCATATGGCGCAAAGAGGCCAAACGGAAAGAAATTAAATTAGCGAAGAAGAATAAACAAGAGCGAGGTTTGTCAATGGTGCAAGCCGCTATAGCATATAGGGATAATGAGGAAGAGCAAGAGAGCGAGCAGATGCTTAGGGTTAGGAAGTTAGCGGTAGACAAATGCTACCCAGTTTTGCAGCGTACAGAGCAGGAAGAAAAGAAAGATCTTGCGAAAGATCCTTTAATGTCGCATCTCTTGAGTTCGCCACCTCCTTATGCACAGGATGCTACGGCACCACCGCCACCAGTTGTAGTTGTGCAACCTCCGGTTGCTTTGCCACCTGCAATTCCTCCACAGCCAGCTCCTCTTCCGTTGGCTACTGTTCATTTGGCGCAGCCTCCTCAGGGGCCGCCAACTTTGCCTCCTCTTTTGTCTGCTACTCCTACACCTATCTATAATACTCCTTCTGTTCCGACTTTGGATTCTCCTACTATTGTTCCGTCTTCTCTTATTATTTCATCTTCTCCTTCTGCTAGACAGAGAATGACTGCTGCTTTTTCTGGTTTCCTTTCTCCTTTGTTGGGACAATTGGGTATGTCTCCAGTTAGTGAGCGTAGACAATCACGTAGTCAGTTGCCTGATACAAATGAACGTACAGTTTTGGATCATTATCGCGTAAATGGATTACGTACGCTTCTCAGTATGATCTTGAGGGTGTTATGGATGTCTTCCTTCAATGGGAAGCACCAAAGCAGCAGTACGTCTTTGAGATGATGTGTGTGTTCCTCCATGAACAATGGGTTGAAGAAGTAGGTAAAGCTCCTGATGAGTTGTATCGAATATGTTCTGAATTTGCGAAAGGGACTGTTGTAGGTCCGAGTGATGTTGGAAGAGCAGTTGCGACTATCTTGTCGTTTCGTAGCGACACTCCTTCTGAGCGATTGTTTGAGCCTGATTCGTCAGTTAGGAGAAAAGCGCGTCAATATCCGATGCATGAGGTTCCTCCAGTTTGGAGACCTGCTGATCCTAATGCTAATCCGGCTGTTGTTGCGTACTTTCAACGAGTATGGGTACATGTTCCTTGGAAGCGTGTTGAAGTTTTGGCAACTAAGCAGTCTTTGCCTGATCCGCGCCAAAATCCAGCAGGCTATTATAAAGAGCTCACTCAGACTGTGGGTTCATGCATCATGAATTTAGCAGACATAGATATGTTGTTTGGAAATGTTGTCCCACAGCCCATTTGGAGTACGATTCGACATACAGAGCATGACCAAGAATTGGGTGATACATGGGTTAATATTAGTGCTGCGAATGATAGACAGGTTGGAGGTGCTAAGCCTGAAGATCTCATTACTCAACTCCCTGGTAGGATAAATAATTATATGAAGACTTTGATGCCTGAAGTGCGTGTTAATTGGGACAAGTTGTCTGCCTGTAAACAGAAGAAAGACGAGACGGTGTCCGACTTTTTCACGAGGTTTGAAGAGACCTTTGTGGATCATAGTGGTCAGGATATGGCTACTGAGGGTGGCCAGAGATTGTTCGTCGACAAATTTGTACATAATCTTCTTCCCGAATTGTGTACTAAGCTGAAAGATTCTGAAAGTGCTTGGGCTGTTTCCACGTCAGCGCAGATTTTAGCTACAGCCCAATACTATGAAAATAGGCACAAAGATGAGTTAGAGAAAGCGGATAAGAAGACTAAGGAATTGAAGACTAAAGTTCTTCTACAACAAGCTTATCCACCTCGTACTAGTAATCAACGTGATTATCAACAGAATCAGCAATATTCGAGAAACTCGCAAAGGAACGAGTCTTCTCAACAGCGTTTTCAGTATGGGTCTAATCAGTGTGCGTATTGTAAAGAAGAGGGCCATTTTAAGAATAGTTGTCCGGTTTTGTTACAGTGCACGAATAGTGCCTCTGGCGTAAGAGGTCGAGGTGCCCAAAAAGCACCTAGAGGTAGAGGTCGAGGACAGAATGGGCGTTCTTTGCCTCCACAGAATTCAATGAATAGTTTTGATCAGCAGCAAGGTTCGTCTGGTAGGACAGCACAGTACTATACGGACGACTAATATGTCGAAGGTGAGGAAGTGGATGGTAATGATTGCTAGGACAGCCATGGACAAAGAGAGGGAGTTGTTTCAGTTCCAGTAGATCAGAGTGGACCTTATGTTTAAGTGATTGCATCAGGTGTGTCAGAGCCTTTTCTGTTAGACACTGGTGCTACGAAGAGTTCTATAATACACTCTAAACTCCCTTGTGCACCTTTGTCTGGCTTTGAGAACGTTTCTGTAGGTTTTTCTGGTGCCCCGGTTACAGATCCGATTTCTGCTCCGTTGTCTCTTTCTGTTGGACCTTGTAAGTTTGAAGCACCCCTCATTTTGACTACAGGTTGTGGTGAGAACTTGTTGGGATTGGATTTATTGAAGAGATAATATGCCACGTTGTATTGTTCTCCGTCAGGAGTACATCTTACGTTGGGTGAGAGAGTGATCTCTGCGATGTACATATCGAAAGACAGACTTCCACCTGAATTATCTTCTTTACCTCATTCATTGTGGGCTGTTGGTATGAATGATGTAGGTCTTTTAGAGATTCCTCCATATGTTGTGACGCTGAAGGTAAATGCTAGGTTACCGCGCATTCCACAGTATCGTATTTCGAGTGATGGTGAGCGAGCACTTTTGGCGATTATCTATGATCTGATCGAAAAGTATGTAATTGAGGAAACGAGAGGTAATGTGTGTAATAGTCCCGTTTTGCCTGTTCTGAAGAGAACAGATTCTTCACAGCCTCCTGTATATATGTTTGTGATCGATCTTCGTGAAGTAAAAAAGATTGTTGTTCCACAGTTTCCTGTTGTACCTGATATTACTGCTTTGTTGACTCTGATTCCGGCTACAGCCACCTGGTTTTCGGTGATTGACTTGAAGAATGCTTTCTTCAGCATCCCGATTGCCGTGGAAAGTAGAGATATCTTTGGATTCTCTTTAGGAGGACGAGGTTTCCGCTTTAAGCGCGCTCCTCAAGGCTATTGCGAGAGTCCATCGATCTATAGCCAAGTTTTGAAAACACAACTTGATCTGTTGGTTTTACCTGATGGTGCTGCCCTTATTCAATATGTTGACGATTTGCTAGTCGCCGCTGAAAATGAAGAGATTTGTAGGGAAGCTACCTTGTCGTTGTTATGCCACTTGCCTGATTTTCATCACAAAGTTTCACTCTCCAAGTTGCAATATTGTCGACAAGAAGTAACCTATTTAGGTCACCTCTTATCGAAGGAGGGAAGGAAACTGACCCCAGAAAGAATTCAAGCTATTGCGAAAATGAGTGTTCCTACAACACAGAGAGAAGTACGTGCGTTTTTGGGTATTACGTCGTACTGTAGACAGTGGATCCCTAATTTTTCTTTGCTAGCGAAGCCTTTGATAGCTCTTACTGTTAAGGATACTCCAAATCCTATTACTTGGACTGACGAATGTCAGAAGAGCTTTTCCAAATTACGTAATGCGTGTGTTCGGCTCCTGTGTTGGGTACTCCCGACTACAGTAAGCCTTTCACATTGTATGTCCATGAGAGAGAGGGATGTGCATTGTCAGTGTTGACTCAGCAGTTTGGCGATAAGCAACGTCCATGTGCGTATTTTTCGTCGACTTTAGATCCCGTAGCTAGAGCGTTGCTGAGTTGCTTGAGAGCTACAGCGGCAGCAGCTGTTTCAAATCAACAATCTGCTGGTTTGGTTATGGACAACATGTTAGTAGTAATGATTCCACATGCAGTGGATACCTTGTTGAACCGTACCAAGACACATCACTAACTAGTGCTCAGTTGTCGGGTTACGAGTTGACCTTGTTTGCGAGTCATGTGCACATTAAACGATGCAACACTTTGAATCCAGCCACGTTGTTGCCAATTTCAGTTGAGACAGATGATAGTGAAGAACAACATAATTGCTTTCTGAGAACTGAGGAAGAAACGAAAGGGAGAATAGACCTTAGGGATACTCCTCTTCCAGAGTGTGATGGTACTTTTTGGGTTGATGGTTCCTGCTTTAAGTTGCCGAATGGTGATACGACTGCGGCATATGCTGTTATGACTTTGCATACGATTGTTGAAGCTGCACGTATACCACATAATTCAGGGCAGGCAGCAGAATTGATTGCATTAACGAGAGTTGTGTTGGCGAAAGGTAAACGAGTGAATGTGTATACTGACAGCCAGTATGCATTTGGTGTGGCTCATAACTTTGGGCGTTTGTGGCGTGAACGTGGGTTCTTGACTTCGCATGGAACGAAGATCCAACATGGGCAGTTGGTGAATGAACTTCTTGAATCACTTACTTTGCCGTTGCAAGTAGCGATTGTGAAATGCAGTGCCCATAAGAAAGTTACAGATGATGTTGGTCGCGGAAATGCGTTTGCGGATGAAGTTGCGAAAGAAACTGCGAGAAATGTGATGAGTCGAATGTATGTTGCAGGTCCGGCGAGATGGGTTCCAGAGAAAAATATGTGTGAAGATACGATTGAGAGTGTGAAATCCATCCAAGCTGAAGCTACAGAGAAAGAGTTGAATGACTGGAGAGAAAGTAAGGGTAGATTGGACTCGAATGGTTGTTGGACTGATTTGTCCGAACATCAAAGATGGTTGTTGCCTGACGCTTATGTGCTTCCAGTTTTTACAATGGCTCATGGGATGTCACATATCAGCGTGAAAGGGATTTGTAAGTGGTTGGCTCCGGTTTGGCAGAATGTGGGGGATTCCCAAATGTGCCGAGAATTTGGTTAAGAACTGCATGGTGAGTTTGATGTACAATCCTGGTAAGGGAACTCCAACACCAGCTGGTCATTTTGCTCCTCCTACGTATCCGTTCGAGGCTTTGCAGCTAGATTTCATCCACATGGAGAGGTGCAACAACCTGAAATATGTCTTGGTGGTTGTTTGCTCCTTCTCTACATGGGTGGAAGCTTATCCTTTGAAGGACAATACTGCCTTGTCCACAGCGAAAGCCCTAATCAAAGAATTTTTCCCGAGATTTGGCTTGCCGAGAATTACCTGGAGTGACAATGGGAGTGAATTTGTGGGTCAAGTAATGAAGAGAGTATGTGAGGGATTTGGAATTCGGCAGAAGTTCCACGCTGCAAATCACCCCCAATCAGCTGGTTTAGTCGAGTGCTATAATGGCACCTTAAAGTTGAAGTTGGCCAAAATCCAAGCGAGCACTGGTTTACAATGGCCAGATGCTTTGAATTTAGCGCTCCTGTCCACAAGAATGACTGTGCATTCGCGAATGGGTTTGAGTCCGTATGAGGTTGTGTTTGGTCGCCCGGCGAATATTTGGGGTGTACCAAGACCAACAAAGTTTAGTGATCTCGAGTATCCTGTGTTGCTTGATTACTTGCACAAACTGACGGCTAAACTGCGTGTTTTACACCAACAGGTTTACGATAGCCTGCCACAGGCTTCCGAAGATCCTGGCCATGCCATTGAACCCGGTGCCTGGGTTTTTGTGAAGAACTTTCAGCGGAGCAAGAACAAGCAGCCCTGCTGGACAGGACCGTATCTGGTGCTCCTGTCTACACATTCTGCAGTTCGAGTGCAAGGCAGGAAACACTGGATCCACAGCGAACATTGCAAGCGGGCACCATTGCCCTTACCGTACGACCGGTGGGTCCAGGAGGGACTCCCAGACTCTGAAACAGAAACTGTGTCACGATTTTTGCCATTCAGCGATGCTCGTCTGATTGGAACAAACTCTGAGAAAGAAAGTGACGATCTCTTGCAAGAAGCTGTGTCTCCTTTGAATCGATTGAATACTACTGAGCCTGAACTCTTGTTCAAAGACCAAGAATTGCTTGGAAAAGATCGTTATAATTTGCGACCAAGAGTCGTTGGACTAATAAAGAAATAAAGTTTTTATGATTTTTCTGTTTGCAGGTTAACTCTCCACCGAGGATCTACTCATTTTTGTTTTTCGAACCGCCATCTGGGTTCAGCTGTAGGGTCGCGGTGCCAAAACTTTGGAGTGCAAGCCTGAGACACTAGGTCGAAGGTTCTGGTAGGCCTAAGGGAGTTGCCCTGGGTTGACAGAGGCATTCCTTAGCATAGAACACCCTACCATCGCGAGCAGCATATTTAGTTAGGATGGATTTCTTCGAGTTGGAGAGACCTGTAAGGACAATGAATTTTAAGAATAAGATATGCAAGCTTATTACGCAGAAAAGATTCTTAATACTATGTTTGTTTTTGCTATTGAGTTTAATGATATTTTTAATTGGTTATGTGACATTCTCTTTTAAAGTGACGTTTATTCCCACTGTGCAACCTACACCTCCACCTACTATTTCTTCTCATTCTTTTCATCCTTTGCCTGAACATGAGGTAGTTAGACGACTGGAATTTGCCAATAATTCCTTTATTCAACTTTTGCACCAACACCAGTTAGTGATGAATACTACGAATTGTTGGATTTGTGGTCTAATGCCCCATACGACAGATAAAGGTATTCCATACTTGGTTTTGCCTTTTAGCTTAAATGGTTCTATTTGGGCTTATAGAACGATGTTTATCTATGCCCATAGTGTCTATCCCCAACGTTCAGTGAAAGACAACCCAAAAAATAGTGCTCTGGTCATGGGTATAGTCGATATGATTAGGGGGATTAGTTCATATGAGACTATTCCGAGAGATGAGATACAAGCATACATTGGTTGGAACGTAACTGGATATGGAGTTAGTCTGAGTGTTAACCAGCGAGCTAAAAGTTCTCCACCGATTTGGATAGTGCCCCATCAGGGTCGCTATTGTCTGCAGGGTAATGGCAAGAATCCGAGAGCTCAGCTAGGGAAGAGCGTTTGTACTGACACCTATGTATTTAAGTCTCAGTCTTCCCCAGCATTCCTACCTGCTAAGGGTACTTATTTTGTCTGCTATTACAAAGCATATACATGGTTGCCCCCCGACTTTTCGGGCACATGTTTCGTTTCCTTCCTGTTGCCTCCCACTTTTACAGCTGCGGCAGATTATCCATAAGACGAGAGTTGCTAGAGGTGTCTTCAGTCAGGAAGACACTGCAGGGCAAGAGTTGGGAGATTTCTTTAAGGGTTTTCTGCCGTTCTGGGGACCGATGGCTAACAGCAGGAATATTCGCCAGTTGACGAGAGTAGTTGAGTCCACCATAGTTGAAACTGCCGGTACCCTTAGTAACTTGGCTGCTAAGCTCCAGTCGGATAGACTTATGACACTGCAGAATAGGGTTGCCCTTGATGTCATACTTGCAGACAGAGGTGGAGTATGTAAACTGATTCAATCGAGCTGCTGCGTTTTCATTCCAGACAACGCTCTGTCAGTCTTCCAGGCAATTTCCAAGCTACATAAGATCTCCGATTCTGTCCATTTGGATAAAGGAGATTGGTCGTTGATGGGATGGTTATGGGGATTGATATCCACCTGGGGATGGAAGATTCTGATGGTCATTGGGATGGTCTTAGCTATCCTTTTCTTGTTCTGTCTCTGTGTGCAGTGTGCTCCTGCTATTTGTGGCCTTTGTGCTACTTTGTGTACAAGGAGACCTGTCCGGAGAGAGGTACTAAGTACTAGGATGATGCTACAGCAACATATCGATGATTTGATGATGATAAACCTAGATTCAGACTGACATGAGTTTGGGTTTGTTGCCTATGTAAAGGCAAAAGGAGGTTCTGTAGTTCCGTAGTTTGAGGGTCTGGTTTGGTGGTTCCGAACCCGTTCAATAAAGGTCGTCGGAAATAGACGATTTTGGTATCAGCGGACCACAAATCACGAGTGCGGTATGTACGAGTGTTTTCGCATTAATCGATCTATGAGAACACTATGTATTTAGGGATGTCGTTTAAACCTTCGGGTTCCATTTTTGTGTGCGGCAGCCATTTTGCGTGGTTGCCCTCACATAGGCCGATGACTACGGCCGAATGAGTCCTTGAGACACGTACACCTTAGCTGACTTCTGAATGACCTGGTCGAACTGACTCCTTGCTCGAGGCTGACCTCGCTGAGCCAGTTCCTTGTTAAGCAGCTGGTCAGATAAAGATCAAAGAGCAGGACGTGCCGGAGTTTACAGTACACTGCACCCACCTTTCTATCTTGCTTCCAATCTGTTTCTGCTCCTTCCTTTACAACATGATTACTCATTTGGGTTGAGGTTTTATGATGGGTTTGTCCGGCCTGACCGAACAGGATATTGGAATTTGCTTGGTCATTTCTGGTGGGCTGGACAACAGAAAGTGGGATTGTTGTCATGCGATATGTTTGAAATGTCACTCCGTGATTGGTTAGTTTGTATGTAACCAATGCCACCTTTGGAATGTGATTTTTGGCATAAAAGACCATGCTCGGCTCATTGAATTTGTGCAGTCTCTAGCGAACCACCCGAGTTGTGCTTCGTAGACCTCTGTTCCTGGTTGCAGCCAATAAACTTTGGTCTTTGACGTCATCAAGAAGCATCCCGTGTCTCTGTTTGCCGAGGCAGGGGAACTCGAAGGCATCGGGCGTTTTCTCTGGCGCGGCTAGGTTCTAAAACCTGGTCCTTCACAGTGTGAGGGAGGACACCATGAGTGGTCTTGGGCCTACTCCTGGGCTTCGGTGGGGCAGTGGAGACGTGGGTGCTCTCCTACCTGCATTCAGCAGTGCTTCTTTGTGGAGAGGTCTCCTGGGTGCTGTCTGTTCAGTCAGGTTCACTGGTGCTGCTTTCTGTGCGCTTCTGGCTTTGCGTGCTCTGTGTGTGCTTGGTCTCGTTCTTGGACGCTTTTTTGTGGCACTTGGGGTGCTTGTGGTGTGGTTGGTGGTTGTGCCTATTCACCAGTAGGAGCGGGTGATGAGACCTCTTCACCGGTGATGGGGTTGGGCAGCCATGCGTGGAGCGTGCTCCGCACCAGACTTTCTTGTGCATGTAGTGGGGTAGTTCCCTTGAGACGTTGCTGTCTGGATGGTCTTCCACTCTTGCTAGTGGGGGTTGTCTTGGGTGTTGCAGCTTGAGTTTCTTGCAGTTCCTTGCAGGGGTTTGTCAGACTTTCCCCATACTTTGCAGAGGTGGCAGGCGGTGCTCTAGCCTAAATGATGTTGGTTTGTGCTGGTGCAGCTTGGGGCACCTTGGGGCTCGAGCGTGGCATCCACCTGGAGACTTCGATATCTCCACAGGCGTCCTGGCTGTTCACACTTGCAGGGTGCAGGGGGGGAGGGGGCACTCAATGGGCCTTCTTCTCGGAGGGCACATCTTGTTGTGTCCGGTGCAGTCCATCTCTATTACTGTGCATGAGCAGGCAGTCTTCCTGGTGATGGCGGTGCGCACTCTGAGATCTGCTGACTGCTGTTGCCGGTTGGTTAGCGGGACGCTGTGTGGTGCCCTGGTGCAGCTGGTCCGTGGGGTACAGTGCCGCTTCGCTGTTCGCAGGACTGCAGCCGTCGGTTACGTTGGGCAGTTATTGTGCTGGATCGCTACTTCTGGCAGGGTAGTGGGGCTTCCGGGTTTCTTTTCCAGTTTCTGGTGCTGTTTGGGTCGATGGTCGCGGGGTACAGCTGGTTAGTTGCTCTGTCTAGGCAGTCAGTCCGTCTGGAAAGCTACCACGTGGTGCTGTGGTCGTCGCGGTGGCTCGCCCTGAGTGCTGCAGGTTTTGGGGTGCTGTGGGAGCTGTGCCCGGATCTGTGCAGAGACTGCCTTACTACCTGGGATGGAGTTACTGCAGATGCATTTCCCCTCGCTTTGGCACTCACCCAGGCCACGCAGTGTTTCTGTGGGGTGGTGCAGGCAGGTGCGGGGGTGATGCTCCCCGGTGGCAGCAGCAGGGTGCCCTTGCAGTGTGGGACGTGAGAGTCTGATGCTGTAATGTATGCGACTTCTCTCTCCTTAGAGAGGTGACCTGGGTTGAGGGTAGGGTGACCAACCGTCCGTAAATTTCACGGACAGTCCGTAATTTCGGCCATTTGTCCGTCATTTTAACAAGGCACCGGTTGCTCCACGCTAAAGCCGGCACAGCTTGCACCCACCTCTTTTCTTCACTCCGATGCTGCACCAAAGCTCCTCAGATGCCACGCAGCATTGGAGAGGCACAGCGGGATGGCAACCCTCACACCTCCAGCCCTTGATGACCTGTTAAGAGGTGCTTCGAAGGTGACTGAGAGGGGGGCGGCCGGTTCAGGAGCTGCGACCTCTATTCACATGCAAACAGCCCTGAATGTGTCATGTCTCTGCTATTTAGAGGGGGGCTCACACATTCCATTTGTACCCAGGGCCCCAAACATCTGCGACTCGGCCAGATTACACCCCTGATTACACCGAGGCAGGACGTGGTTCTCTTCACAGAGCTTAATTGCTGTCACTAAATTGTAAGCAAACCTCGATTCTTTAAACATTCAGTCTATAATGTAAGAAAATAAAGAAATGGCACAATCGCACCCACACTGTTTAGCAAAGTATGGAGGACAATCAGTTCAATCAGTTCTCTTAGAGAATCTCCTGTAAGTACTGTACATCACAGTGGGGGATGGCATTTTGGACAGAGAGCCTGTCTTCTCGTTGTGTTGTGCAGGAGAGGAGCCCGAGAGTATACTAGAATACTGCATGCCCACCCCTGTGTTCCCTCTCCTGTGATGGCTCCTGCCCTCCCCTCAGTGATGGCACCTGTCCCCCCATGTGGTGGCTCCAGTCCACCCCACGCCTGGGATGGCTCCTGTCCCCCCATGTTGTAGCTCCAGTCCACCCCCACCTGTGGTGGCTCTTGTCCCCCCCCTCCCCGCTGTGGTGGATCCTGTCTCATCCCTGGGTGGCTTCTGTCCCAGTCCTGGAACGGCCCCTGCAGCGAGGGTGAAGTTCTTGATGGGCCTCTTCTCAAAAGGGCTCAGCTCAAAATTAATATGGAAAGGTCGGCGAGTAAGTAAGTGAAGGGATGGGTGGATGGCTGGATGAATTAGTGAAAGGGTGAATGGATGAATGAAAGATTGAATAAATGGCTAATTAGAGAGGATGGATGGATTGATGAGTGAGGGGAAGGATGGAAAGAAAATGTAAATAGCTGGATGTATGGGTGGAAGGGTAGCTGGATGATAGATGAGGGAAAGATGGATGAGGGGAAGGATAATGGATGAGGAGAAGGGTGGATGGATGGATGGATGGATGGATGGAGGGGAAGGATGGATGGAGGGGAAGGATGGATGGATGAGGGGAAGGATGGATGGATGAGGGGAAGGATGGATGGAGTGGATGGATGGAGGGGAAGGATGGATGGATCAGGAGACGGATGGATGGATGGATGAGGAGAAGGATAAATGGATGGGATGGATGGATGGGTGAGGGGAAGGATGGATGATGGATGAAAGGAAGGATGGATGAGGGGAAGGATGGATGGATGAGGGGAAGGATGGATGGATGAGGGGAAGGATGAATGGATGAGGGGAAGGATGGATGGGTGAGGGGATAGATGATGGGATGGGTGAGGGGATGGATGGATGGATGAGGGGATGGATGGATGGATGAGGGGATGGATGGATGAGGGGATGGATATAGGGGAAGGATGGATGGATGGATGGGTGGGTGAAAGGATGGATGGATGGATGATGAGAGGAAGGATGGATGATGAGGGGAAGGATGGATGGATGGATGATGAGGGGATGGATGGATGGATGGATGATGAGGGGATGGATGGATGGATGGTGAGGGGGTGGGTGAAAGGATGGATGATGAGGGGAAGGGTGGATGGATGGATGATGAGGGGAAGGGTGGATGGATGGATGATGAGGGGGTGCATGAAAAGATGGATGGATGGATGATTAGGGAATGGATGGATGATGAGGGGGTGGGTAAAAGGATGGATGGATGATGAGGGGAAGGATGGATGGATGATGAGGGGAAGGATGGATGGATGATGAGTGGGTGGGTAGAAGGATGGATGGATGGATGATGGGTGGGTGGATGGATGGATGGAGAGTCGGTGGGTGAAAGGATGGATGGCTGATGAGTGGGTGGGTGAAAGGATGGATGGATGGATGAGTGGGTGGGTGAAAGGATGGATGGATGGATGAGTGGGTGGGTGGATAGTGGGTGGGTGAAAGAATGGATAAGTGGATTGGATGGTGGGTGGGTGAAAGGATGGATTGATGGATTGATAAGTGCAAGGGTGAATGAATGGACATATGAGTGAAAGGGTGGATGTAAGGATGGATGAGTGAGTGAAAGGGAGGGTAGAAGGACAAAAGGATGAATAGATGTGTGAAGGAGTGAAATGATAGATGGATGAGTGATAGGATCAATCGATGGATTCATGAGTGGATGAGTAGATGGATGGATGGATGGGTGGGTGGGTGGATGGATGGAAGGAAGGATGGCTAAGTGAAAGGGTCGATGGAGAGAGAAAGGGAGGATGGATGGATGACTAAAATAGTGGATGGGTGGAAAGATTAGTAAGTGAAAGGATGGCTGGATTGGTGAAAGGGTAAATGGCTGAATGGTTTAGTGAATGGATGGATGGGATAAAGAGTGGATGGATAAGTGTACAGATGGATAGGGTGAAATGGTGGATGGATGGATGGATGGATGGATGGATGGATAATGGAGATGAGTGAAAGGATGGATGAGGGGATGGATGAGTGAAATGATAGATGGAAGGATACATGATGGATAGGTTTGCAAACGTTTGAATATGTTTGGAAATGGCTGGGCTTACTTATATAATATTGCGCGACCTCTGATGTGTCTGTAAAACGTACCTATTGTCCTGAAGTTTTGTCCTGAATTTTGACCTCCTGTCCTGAATTTGTGTCCTGAATTTTGACCCTTTGTCCTGAATTTTTACACTCACCGTCCTGAATTTGCACCAATGCCAGTTGGTCACCCTAGTTGAGGGGCTCTTGCCTTAGCTGGTCCTGAGCCTGCCTTAGTGCCTTGGCGTGTTGGGCTTGCTTCATGCGGCTGTAGGAGGGTGCAATGTCGCAAGTGACCACCTGGTGGCAGCGCTGTGTGTCAGTTTCCAGGCCCCTCAGCAGTCTGTTGCTAGAAGTTGCGGGCCTTTCTCTGACTGCTTTTTTGGGGGGCTGTACTTCATAAAGAAATTGGAATTCTGCATGCAGGGCAGGTGGGTCACGCAGGTTGTGTCGCCGTTGCGCCGTCACGCCGCCCAGCGCTCTGGATTGCCGCTGGCGGGCTGGGGCAGCAAATCACCTTAATTCTGGACTGTGCGCCTGCCCGAGGCCACGCAGTGGCCATTGAGAGGGCGGGCTCCTAGTCTCGGAGGGCTGTCCCGCCCCCAGCAGGATGTTCAGCTTATCCTCCTCACTGGTTGGAGGAGGCGGCTGGCGGTGAATCTCGTCCGGGGCGGCCGGGAGGGGCTTCCATGGGTACTTAAGCACCTGTACCCCGTTGGAGGGCCTCTTTGCCGCTCCCGACGCCGTCGTGTGCTATCGGGACACTCTTTTCGACTATCGAGGTGAGCGAGGCCTTGGGCCTAATCCTCCCCCCCCTTTCTTCCGCCTGCTCCCTCCTCCGGAGTCGTGAGCCTGGCGAGACGGCCCACTAGCGTGGGCTGCTGCGGGGGGGGACGTCCGGTTCCCCACTTGGGTCTCCTTTTCGTTGTCCCCTCCCTCCTTTTCGGTGGGTGGGTTTAGCGGGTCCGGCCTGTACCCGTCGGGCCCCGCCGCGGCAGCCGAGCGTCCTTGCTGGTACCGTGTCCCATGCCGCTTTGCCACGACCTACTTTTCAGTACCTGGGTCCTTGCGGCCATACTCATTCTCCCATCTGAAGCGGCGGCACTTCCTCTCCCAAACTGTTGTTGGAGGGGGGGGTGGGGGGGGGGGGCATGTGCCGATCTCGGGTTTCTGGGTCGTTTCCCTTAGCACCGGCAGCCATGAATGATTGTCATCTCAACCCCGCCATCCTCCCCTTCTTCGGCAGTTCCGGCGGCCATCTTAGGCGGGAAAATATCGGGCGGCCATTTTAGCAGTTCTGTGGTTTGTTAACGGAGGCAAGCTCACGCCTTTCTTTGTAGATCTGTGGTTTTGTTTAAGTATGTGCGCTCGCGCCTTCCTTTGCAGATCTGTTGTTTGTTCACGTATGTGCGCTCGCGCCTTGCTTTGCAGATCTGTGGTTTGTTCACGTATGTGCGCTCGCGCCTTTCTTGGCAGATCTGTGGTTTGTTTAAGTATGGGCGCTCGCGCCTTTCTAGGAACAGTGAATGTTTAAATCACGAATATGGGCTCCGGGGCCCGGAGCGTGTATTATTCAATTTAGGAGAAAGGTGATGTGTGTCGGTGTTCGGTCCACGTGGGCTCGGGACCCGACGCGCGCTTAAAGCGTGTTTCCCAGATCTGTTGTTGCTTAAAGCGTGTTTCCCGGATCTGCTGTAGCGCATAATCTGCTATTGCCTTGTTATTTTCCTGCTTCTGTTTAAATCAAGGTGAGAATTTGTTTCACTTGCACTGTTTGTGATTGCGGTGCTGCGTGGCGGGAGCTGGCAATTGTTATGCACGCCCGGACCGCAGTGCTTTGTTAGACGTCCTTCATTGCCACCTAACCCGACCTCAAAACCCCCCTCCCACCTGGCCACAGCGCGCATTCGGTCGAACAGACGGTGATGTGGCTTCTGTCTATCCGCGTGCGGCGTGTGCGGCGGAGGCCTTCCGTGCTCCTGGCCCGTATCAAAGGGGAAGTGCGGCGCGAGGTGTCCTTCACGGAGGGGGGGGGGCAAGCACGTTGCAGGGGAACGGGCCTGGGGGGGGCAGGTGGCCCTTAAATTTAGGCCCCGTGTGTGTGCACAAGGATTTACCGTGCAATCGTAGCCCCCCCCCCCCTTCCTGGTCGCAGTGGCGCATGTGTTTTATTTTCGTTTCGTCTTTTTCTTTAGGAGCCGCTCCTGACTCTACCACTCCCATTGGTAGCGCTGCATACTGACTTAATTTCCAGTGCGAGGAGTTTCTTTTCCCCTCCATGTTGTGCGCAGCGCTGGCCTAACTATCGCTTTTCTGTTTTAGGGGCGCATGGCCATTGATGCATAGGGCGCTGGCCTCATGTTAACACTTGTCGTACTTTGTTTTTGCAGATTCAGTTCAGCCTCGCAATCGCTTACCGCTCCTAGGCCTTTCCGGAGCTCCTGACCCCCCCCCCCCCCCTAGCAGTGCCAGTGCAAGGTATGTACGACCAGGAGAGTGGGGCGCTAATTTGGTTTCATCTCGGGGTATGCCCGCTTCCTGCCTTGCTCGGGCTTGGGCGGGGGGTCGCCGATCGACAAATAGGGCATTGTGTTGGCGTTTGCTTTCCGGTTACGGCCGGTTGAATTTTGTTTCAGGACAAGTGGCTTACTCTCATTTGTTTTACACAGTTGCACACAGTCGCAGGAGCAGCATCGGGGGCGCCCCATAGTCTCGGATCTCGTTTGCTTTCACAGGATTAGTATAAGAGGTATGTACGTGTGAAGAGTGGGTCCGCACTAGGGGGGGAGGGGTGCTGGTCTCGGTCGGCAACCCCCCATTTGCAGTATCGGTTCTCTTCTTTCCACAGGTCCTGAGACAAAGGTGATGGGAGTGGGGGGCGGCCAGTCATGGGGTGGGTCGTGCGTGCTTTCTCTGGCAGAAGTTGTTGGACATGGTGGCTCATGGTTATCTCTTTTTCAGGATACATTCGAAGGCACCATGGAGAGTCAGGGGTCCCCCTCGCTTTTTACGCAGACGTCCCAGGTTGAGGATTCGAGTCTAGGACCGTCCCAGGACCCACAGATGAAAGCTTTGTTGGATATGATAAAGGCGAATGGGGTGGCGTGGGCCAGTGAACTTTTGTTGTCCAACCCCCCTAAAACCCCCGGGCCGGCCCCGCCCCACAAATAACTGAAATAGAAGTGGCAGAGGACCCGGCCACAGTGAGGCCTAAGCGCACTAGGAAGCCGACAGTGAAGAACTTCCCAGCGGAACCCCCCACTAAGACCAGGGCAGCGGACCCGGTCAGGAATGTCATTGTGCACGCCCCGGCATCCCCCCCGGTGGTGATCCTGGTGTGCCCTCCCTCGCCCCCTCGCCCGGCGGCGCCTAGTGTGGAATTTGCTACCCGGGAAGATCTGGGTAAGATTACAGACTCGCTGGCTTTGTTCATGTCAGAAATCAGAGCCGGTCTGCGCGCTGCCCCGGTGCAGTCTCTTGATTTAATGCATTCGCAGACTGTAT
Source organism: Lissotriton vulgaris (assembly GCF_964263255.1). Taxonomy (NCBI): domain Eukaryota; kingdom Metazoa; phylum Chordata; class Amphibia; order Caudata; family Salamandridae; genus Lissotriton; species Lissotriton vulgaris. The sequence continues at coordinate 27,501 of NW_028240988.1, forward strand.
CACCGCTGGTTGCGGCGCCACTTCATGCCGCAGGGGAGGCGGACGTGGTTCAAGTGTGGGGGGGAATTTCTGTGCAAGGGGGAGATAATGCTAGTCCCCTGACGGGTGTAGTTGCACTGCCTGTCAGCACGGCTCAAAGGTCTGTTTCCTCAGCGCCTCTTCCCCAGGTGTTGCCGCTGGCCCCGAGTGTGTCTCAGGAGGCCCTCTCACCCGCTGCGGTCTCGGCCCTGCCTCAGGTTGTTTCATCTGCCGCTCCTCCCCCCTGCCAGCTATCAGTTCCGCGGTTCCCCCGTCAGCTGAGGTGGCCATTCCTGCGCCCACAGTTCTGATGACTATGGCGCCTCTTTTGTCTGGCAAATGTTCCCTAGCCTGGCAGGTCCCGCAGGCAGCGAAGGAGGGCATCTGGCGTAGAGAATTTAAAGACATGTTTTCCCTCCTCATGCTGGGGGCGGATGGGGTGGACGTGAGAAGAATGGGTTCCAAGGATGAGGCGAAGAAGGCGCGCTTTCAATCCTGGCCTGAGAAGACAATTAAAAACTGGCGTCAGGCATTTGCCATCCTGGCAGCGGTAATCACGGAGCGTTTCCCAGATCAGGCGCAAGGTCTATTCCAGTACAACAGTGTCATAATCAATGAAGCTGAAGCCTCAACTGGGATGGGGTGGTACTTATATGATTGTGAGTTCCGCAAATAAATGTCTGTCTGTCCAGAACTGGAGTGGGACCAGGTTGAGGTAAGACTGTGGATGGTACACATGGGTAGAGGGAAAGTAGAGAGTGGTGCCAACAGTGTTGTCCAGGTTAAGAAGACAGAAAATGATAAGCCATTCACCCAGAGGAAAAGTAATTTCAGACAGTCCTTTCGAGGGAGGAGCGGGGGGGCAGTTTTAACAGGCAGTACGCCAAGAAGAATGTTTCTTCCACTTGCAGGATGTACAATGCAGGGAATTGCACTTGGGGAAAAGCATGTAGATTCTCCCACGCTTGCAGCAAATGCGGAGGTTCCCACCCTGAGTCTTGTTATGTTATGTTATGTTATTTATTCTTTTGTATAGCGCAACGGTTACTCAAAAAGAGTGTCCCGGCGCTTTAGGTAAGGGGAACTGATTTCTGAATAACACAACACAGTTAAAAAGGTTGAAAAGCAAACAGACAAAAAGAGAGGAACTGCTAGCAAACCTATTGGGTAAACAGCCAAGTTTTAAGACCTCTTCTAAAATCAAGGAGAGTAGTCGCCCCCCGCAGTGGGAGCGGTAGTGAATTCCACATCTGTGGAGCCAACAAACTGAAGGAGCGGCCGCCCAGGCGAGCCCTCTTAACATGCGGAACGGCGGCCAAAAGTAGAGATTCAGACCTCAGCGAGCGGGCCGGGTGATAAAAGGCCAGTCTTTTTTGGAGATGTTTTGCTCCCACGGCATGGAGCGCCTTGTAGGCCAAAGTCATAGCCTTAAAGGCGATCCGTTTGCGGATGGGTAGCCTATGCAGCGTCACCAATAACCCGGAGACGCTGGTACGTCTATTTAGGCCAAAGATGGCCCTGGCCCCCGCGTTCTGCGCAACTTGGAGCCGCTGCAACAGGTACTCTGGCAGGCCCAGGTAAAGAATGTTGGCATAATCCAACCTGGAGCCTATCAGAGCCTGCACAGTCAGCCTCCTGTGCTCCTCCGACAAGAGAGGCAGAAACCTCCGCAACATTTTTAAAAGGCCGAAGCAGGTGCCGGTCACCCCCAGGATCTGGGTTTTCATCGTCAGCCCCTTGTCCATCTTGACCCCCAAGTTTTTAGCCATGGGGGAAGAACCGGACGGAGGGAACATGTCGATGGGCCACCAGGCCTGCCAGCTAGGCTCCGAATCGCACCCGAAGAAGACTGCGAGAAGCGGTCTTCCTCTGCCAGCGCTGCCAATAAGGACAAATAGTGACCCCAAGCACACACCTACCCCCTTCCCCCCCCACTGCTGCGCCCCCCCGCCAACTCCGCTCTCCACTCCTTCTGCCCTAGAGGGGGGTTCATTCTCTGTGCCGCCCGGTGGGGACCCTCACCCCATTAGTTCAAAAGGCCCGTCTCCAGTCACCATTCCCAGTCTGTTGCCCCTCCTTCGTGCTTATCCCAATGAAAAGGATAGGGATGTCCTGACCTCAGGTTTCTTGTATGGTTTCAAGATCCCCTATCAGGGTCCTAGGGTCAGCAGGGATGCTGAGAACCAAAAATCTGTCAGGGAGCTCCCTGAGGTGGTTGACAAGAAGATTAGCAAGGAGGTAGCCTTGGGGAGGGTGGCAGGCCCTTTTCCTCCCCCCCCCCCCTTCCTGACTTTGTGGTGTCCCCTTTGGGCGTTGTCCCCAAAAAAGAACCTGGGGCTTACAGGCTGATTCATAACTTGTCTTTCCCAGAGGGGAATTCCGTCAACTCCTGGCTGCCAGAAGCGGCCTGCTCTGTCTCTTACTGTTCCCTAGACATGGCCATCGACTTAGTGAGGAGAGCAGGGGAGGGGGCCTGGCTAGCTAAGGCAGACATTGAGGCAGCCTTCCGCTTGTTACCTGTACACCCTGACAGCCAGCATCTGTTGGGTTTCAAGTGGAATGGGGGGTACTACTTTGATAAGTGTATGCCAATGGGTTGCGCTGTCTCGTGTGCCTTCTTCGAGGCCTTCAGCACCTTCCTGCAGTGGGCCCTCACAGAGGAATACCAAGTGGCAGCAGTGTCACATTACCTAGACGACTTCCTCTTTATTGGGAGGGAGGGCACGCTGGAGTGTCAGGAGGGCCTGGACTGTTTCATTGAACTAGCCAGTCGCTTGGGCGTGCCGCTGGCGCCAGGTAAGATCGAGGGCCCTGCTCAGGTGCTGACTATCCTGGGGATCGAGCTCGACACGGTCCAGGGAGTGTCTCGTCTCCCGGCAGAGAAGGTGGTTGGCTTGAAAAACGACATTCATGCATTGCTTGGCAGGGATAAGGCACCTCTGGGGGTCATTCAGAGTCTTCTAGGCAAGCTGAATTTTGCTGCTAGGGTTATTCCTGTGGGGCGAGTTTTTGCGAGACGCTTAGCCAATGCTACTGCCAAGGTCCACAAGCATTATCACTTTGTTAGATTGACCTCTGGACTCAAGAAGGATTTGCAAATGTGGGATGACTTCTTATCTGATTTCAATGGCACAGTGATCTGGAGGTCCCCGTGGGTGGAGAGTCCTGAGTTGAACATGTTCACGGACGCCTCGGGCCGTGAGGGCTTTGGTGCCATTCTGGGAGAGCTGTGGTGCGCGCAGGGATGGCCCAATTCTTGGCGCAAGCGTGGTATTACTGCTAACATTACTGTCCTGGAACTCTTCCCCATTGTGATTTCTCTACACCTGTGGCCTGAGGCTCTGTCCAACAGAAAGGTTTTGTTTTGGTCGGACAATATGCCGGTCTTGCAGGCAATCAATGGTCTATCTGCCAGCTGTCCGTTAGGGCTGTCTCTACTCCGGGAATTAGCTAGCAGGTGCCTGCGCTGCAATGTTGAATTTAGAGCTAGACACATTGCAGGGGTCACTAATGTCGCAGCTGACGCTCTTTCTCGTTTGCAGTTGGATCGTTTCCGGGCAGCTTGCCCTCAGGCGAGAGAGGAGATGACCCCCTTTGCACCAGGGCTTTGGCACATCTTGGAGTGGAGCAGCAATTGAGAGAACTAGGATAGAAATCTTTAGCGCTGGGTACAAGGAAACGCTATGCGAGTCACCGTGCTACTTTCATTAAAGTCATCTCTGACCTGGGCTTGCAGGCTTTGCCGATGGAGAGTAGAGTTCAGGCATTCGTTGTGTGGGCTAAGAAGCAGAAAAAGTCTCATTCCTGGGTTTGCGGCCACTTAGCGGCCATTAGTCATGAGGCTAGATTGTGTGGGGGGAATGATCCTGCCAAATCCTTTGTGATTAAGGCCGCTTTGAAGGGTTGGGCTCGGGAGGATCCCAGGGTCCCAGATGACAGGTCCCCCATTGATTTTCCATCACTACAGGCTATGTTACAAGTGTTGCGGTCAGTCGTGCACTCGCAGTATGAAGCGGCCCTGTTCTCTGCAGCCTTTGTCCTAGCATTCTTTGGGGCCTTCAGGAGTAGTGAGCTGGTGGCCCGTTCTAAGACAGATATCTCTGGGGATGCGCTGGGACTGGAGGATATCGCTTTTGTAAGTGGGTTGTCCATTACGCTGAGGCGGTCTAAGACAGATCAAGCTGGAAAAGGGTCTGTTATCAGACTCTCCCCCCTTGGGGATCCCCGTTTTTGCCCAGTGGCAGTCCTAAGGGCCTTCATTGCTGTGCGGCCTGCTGGGCCGGGTTACCTTTTTGTACACGCTGACCTCAGCCCCTTGACTAAATACCAGATGGACAAAATCATGCTGGCCTGCCTGGACAGGGCTAGTCTGTTGGTACAGGGGAAGAAGTTTTCTAGCCATTCCTTCCGTATAGGGGCGGCCACGTCGGCCTTCCGGGCTGGTATGTTGCCAGTTCAGGTGCAGTCTGTTGGGCGCTGGGAATCAGCTTGCTATAGACGTTACATTAGGCCTTGATTCCAATTATGTTTTGATTTTGTGCTTTGTTTGCTGTGTTTTGTGATGGCGTTTTGTTTTACTTGTGATTTACTTAATAAACACCCTTGAACATATTGCGTCTTTCTTTGACAGGTTCACGTGTATGGGTCTTGGGGCATTCTATGGTCGACAGATTGGCTCGATGGGCTGCCGTCAGGCAGTGGACTAGTACCTTCACGAGTATAGACTGTGTGTGGTATGCGTTGGCATAGCTTACTCTTTTGGCTTCGGGAGGCCCTTGCCTTGGGTGGACCTCCTCCCCATCACTTGATAATCCACCTGGGTGGCAATGACATTACGTACTTGGGGAAATCCACTCTTCTTCTCAAAATGAAGACCGATTTGGGCATCATCAGTTGCCTTCTGCGGGAATGCGAGGTCTGGTGGTCCGAAATAGTGCCTAGGAGAAACTGGCGGGGTGCTAAGTCCGGTGAGGCAATTGAGAGATCTAGGAGGCGGATCAATGCGGCCATGAAAAAGTTCACCCAGCGCAGAGGTCTAGGCTTCATCAAACATGACATGATTCAGGACAAGGTGAAGGGTTATTTTGAGGATTATGGTGTTCACCTCACGCCCGTAGGCTTAGACCTCTTCCAGCTGGACTTGAAAGAAGCACTCATGAGCAATGGTTGCAGGTAGCAAAGGTAGCAATGGTGGAGGGGCCTGTGCGGCAGCGGGTACCACCACACAGGCTGTGGCGGAGTTACTGGGCGATCCGGAAGAAGAGAGGTGCAAACGATGTACTTCAGCGGGCACATAGGGGTGCCAGAGCCTAACCTGTAACCTCATGGGAGATGCAGGAATTCGTGTCGGCGCCCCCGTAGTCCTTCGGGCGGTTGTGGGCCTGTGCAACCGGGGGTTTGCCTAGTCACGCCCCGCAATGGGCGTTTCAGTAGTTATATGTTTATTGTACAGCAGTTGGGTGGTTCGCCACTGTTCTGTTTGGCTCAACAGGCGGGCAGGTGGCGAGAATGCGGCCTGCCCAGGATCGCCCGTAAGCTAACCCACCATCATTACATATGTTGTATGTAATAAACCTGCAGCAATTTTTTCCCAAACCTAACACGGTGTCTGTGTATCATTTGCGGGTTTGGGCATGTGGGGGAGGGGGACTTCCTGTGGCCCTGATGTGACTATGCGCTTGCCCGAGGCCACGCAGTGGCCATTGAGAGGGTGGGCTCCTAGTCTCGGAGGGCTGTCCCGCCCCCAGCAGGATGTTCAGCTTATCCTCCTCACTGGTTGGAGGAGGCGGCTGGCGGTGAATCTCGTCCGGGGCGGCGGGGAGGGGCTTCCATGGGTACTTAAGCACCTGTACCCCGTTGGAGGGCCTCTTTGCCGCTCCGGACGCCGTTGTGTGCTATCGGGACACTCTTTTCCCCTCCCTTCCTCGAACCCAGAGTGTCAGTATGAGGGGGTTGTGGGGGAGTTTAATGTGTTTATTTCTCGTTGCAGGCGGAGTTACTGGGCGATCCGGAAGAAGAGAGGTGCAAACGATGTACTTCAGCGGGCACATAGGGTGCCAGAGCCTAACCTGTAACCTCATGGGAGGTGCAGGAATTCGTGTCGGCGCCCCAGTAGTCCTTCGGGCGGTTGTGGGCCTGTGCAACCGGGGGTTTGCCTAGTCACGCCCCGTAATGGGCGTGTCAGTAGTTATATGTTTATTGTACAGCAGTTGGGTGGTTCGCCACTGTGCTGTTTGGCTCAACAGGCGGGCAGGTGGCGAGAATGCGGCCTGCCCAGGATCGCCCTTAAGCTAACCCACCATCATTACATATGTTGTATGTAATAAACCTGCAGCAATTTTTTCCCAAACCTAACACGGTGTCTGTGTATCATTTGCGGGTTTGGGCATGTGGGGGCGGGGGACTTCCTGTGGCCCTGATGTGACTATGTAATTCAGCGCTCTCGCTAAGTAGGGGTGGCGGTGTAGCGTGAGCCCAGCAGGTGGCGCTGTGCCCGTTTTCCTCTCGTTCAGGCCAGCCGCAGCTCCTCACGGGTCTGCTCTGTGCCTTGGCTGGGGTTGTGGCCATTTCCCTCTCTTCACCGCAGGGCATGCTGTGTTAACGGCGGTGGCGGAGGGTGTATCCACCCATCCTTCCCCCTCACGGTGTTAGCGAGATGACATACAGTGCTCCAGCACCGCTCGTGCCCCGATCCATGGAGGCTTCCGGCAGCGCAGGAAATCGTAGGCTCAGCAGGTGGGTGCGTACGGGGTTGCAGGTTATGATAGGTGCTGTGCTGCAAAAAGTTTGCAGGCGCTCCTGCAGTTGCGGGTCGTGAGGCAGCCGTCTTGTCGCTGCGGGCTGCTTGTTACACTTGCGGGCACATTCTGAGTGTTGCAGGAGGGTCGGTGCTATCCCGGGTAGCTGGGGGTAGTGTCTTTCCTCATCCCGTTCTGTGCAGACGTGGAGGACAGCCCATGGGCGCATCCGCTTTTGCAGGGGGTCCCACTACCTTCACGCTGTCGAGGCTGGCCGGATCCTTCATCTACTGCAATACAGTCATGCCTGATGGGTTAGCGCAGGGCCTTGTGCAGGCATCACTTGTCTCCTCTGGACTAGGAGGTGGTGACAAGGTGACGTAAGGGGCACAACTCTCACCTCTGTCACGGGTGGTGGTACACGGTGCGCTGGGGGTGTCGCTTGCCGGGCACTTTTCTCCCCCTCGGGGAGCGACGAAGCGCAGGTCAGCAGGTCTACGGGGTCAGCTCCCCGCCTCGTCACCAGTGTGGTATTGGACCTCAGGCCCACATGGCGCTGAAATGAGGGACGCAGACACTGGATCAGTAGTATAGTAAACTGGCCACAGGCACGTGCACCCGGGCCTTTTTATTAGCGGGGCCACGTCACTTGTGACACACGTGATAGATGGGTATGGTGGTGCAGTGTGTCCAGCCCCCAAGGAAATGGCTGGAAGTAAAGCTTCCTGCGGAACACTAGAATGTGTCCCGCAGGACATTACAGTGCCGAAACTGAACACGCACCCAAAGAAGAGCCTGGGAGGGATGCTGTGTAAAAGAAAAGTCTCTAAGCAGAAAGCAAAAACAGCGGAAGCAGACAAGTTCTGTGGAAATACTCCAGAGCCCACAAAGTACATACAACATATGATCCTGCTGGCAAGCACTGTAGGCTCAACCTAAAAAGTAGCATACACATATTGATATAGTAACACTTGCATTAAAGTTGCACCACCTTAGTATATAATTTCATAAATATGCATAAATATCAAGAGTTCATCCAAATAATGCAATTCCTTCTTTCAGGGTGTGTGTTCTTGTCTTTATTTTAAACAGTCACAGTCAACGCATTTCGTTCTGAAACCCCTCGGTGGGACTGCATACTAGTCGGTAGTTTTTGAATAGAACAAGTGCCCACATCGCTATGAAGATATATTGCAAGAGCCATATTACGGCTGGGCATGAGAGTTGTTGGTGAAAACACATTTCTCTAGATACTAAGGAGGTGGATTTTAAACCTCGGAGTGCATTTTGGATTACGAACTACAGGATATTGACAGTGTGGTATTGGACCTCAGGCTCACATGGCGCTGAAATGAGGGACGCAGACACTGGATCAGTAGTATAGTAAACTGGCCACGAGCACGTGCACCCGGTGTAGAAAATTAGAAATATTGATGTACATAAGCAACGTTCATTTCCCTTTTCCCACTCCTCTCCCTGCACGCACCATGAATACCGTAAGGCATTTGACTGCATCCCTCTGCCAGCAAAGGCCTGTACCCATGTGTACATGACAGCCATTTTAGGCACCCTGGCCTTTTGCCCGCCTAAGATTAGAATCACCGGCTTCCCTTCTGCGCGTATTTGAAACCCCCCCTCTCTCTCACATGCATAAACCATGAAACCCTCTCCCTCTGCGCGACCCTGCCCTGAAAGGCAGCCCTTCTGCTTGACCCACGCAAACCCCCCCCCATTTCCTCTTGAAGAGGCATCCTTCGCCTCAGCTGACATAGCCCTCCCCAGCTGCACCTGACTGCCCCCGCTCTCTCATGCATGAGCCATAAGATCTCTCTCTCTCTCTGTGCGACTCTGTCCCTGTGCACACCCTGGCTTCCCCTTCCCCTTCTCCCTCACACGGGCAAGTCATAAACCTTCTTCTGCAAGACCCTGTCCTTGGGAGTCACGGCCGCGCCTGACCAACACCTCCTTTCCTTCCATGAATGCCCCTCTGTTGACAAGCCTTCCCTCCGCGCTCGATTGTCCACGCGGCATGAATACCACTCCTTTGATGACCCCTTCCCCCGAGTCCGACTGGCCACACATGTCCAAGGCCATCGCCTAAGCCAGGAGATACCATTTACTGCCCTTTATTGTATGAAGTCACTCCCCTTCAAAGGACCCACTATTGATCCTGGCCACCCCACCCCCTGGGCTATGATCAGGCGCACACATCCTAAACAGTTGACGGAACACTCAGCTGCGTGATTGCCCTCCCCTCTTATCAGCAGGTCAAGGGTCCCTATTGTGAACACATGTGGGGTAGGATTGACACGAGGATTATGGGGATGTCTTTTCCTTGTTTCACAATATCGTGATTGTAATGCCAAGTGTTTTGTAAAGTATAAAAGACGGAGTCTCAGCTCACTTGTTAGAGCACCTCCCGAAAGACACCGTGTTTCGTGTCCGAAATGACAGGCTCTCCTCATGAGAAATAAAACTCTGTTCTTGTGATTCCTGCCTCCAGCGCCCGTCTCTTTATTTGGTAACTATTTAGAATGAGAACTAAGAGGCGACTTGCGCCAGCAGCCCGGCCATCGATAGCAATGCGGGCTCATGTTTTACAATTGGCGTCCCAACGCGGGGTCCATCAGTGACATAAGGTTCAGTAAGAGAGATCCAGACGAAGAAGTGAACATCTAAATGATTGGAGTATACCTGCCTTGAGAGGGCCCTCGTCCGGCTGCCGATCGAAAGAACTTCACCGATTCTGAACGGACCTCTCTCGAGTGACCTATTGTCCTGACTGGAATCCCACAGGAATGCTACACGGAGTAAGAGAACGATCGGGCGCTGGAGGAGGAAGATGAAGAACTGTCCGTATGGTCCGGTCTGGGTAAGATTAAGTAGGGTGTTTTTACGCCTGATTGGTAGGGTGGTTCTATCCACCTGATTGATTGATTGATTGTATTGGAATCGGTATTTGTATACTGATATTGTTGGTATTGGTTCATTTAGCTTTGGATGCTACTTGAAATATTGGTTCTCTTCTTGAGAACGAGACATTCTCTGTTTGCAAACGGCGGTGAATAGGAACGTTCGTCCCTCTTTGCAGATAGAGAAGGGTAGGTAATGCAGACTTTTGTCCCCGTTGTAATCCGTCATGCCTACTTTTCTCCCCACTGATTGTTTGGAATCGATTAATAATCGATTATTGCTCTTTGAGATCTTCCCTGTCTACAAACAGAGATGAATAGAAATATTCTGTCCTCCTTTATGGATAGCGAAGGGCAGGTAATGCAGACGTTTGTCCCCGTTGTAATCCGTCATGCCTGTTTTTCTCCCCACTGATTGATTGGTTGCCTGGACATTGTTGTTCCAGGAATTGTTTCGTTTGAGGTATTTTCTACTTGCAAACAACGTGGAATAGAAATATTCTGTCTAGTAGTAAAGGGTAGGTTATGCCCCTTTGTGAATTCGTCAGTCCTACCCACTCCCCACTGATTGTTTATTTGGGGGGTAGCTCGCATGGTCCGCCCAGGAGACTACCCTTATGGAGGACATATGCTCCCCGCTCATGGGCCATTTAGTGGAAGTAGACCATCTGGTCCGTCCAGGAGGCTACCCTAGTAAGTGGAAGTACATCGCTTGGTCCGTCCAGGATGATACTCTAATGAAGGAATATATGTTCCCCTTTGATCGATAATCTAGTTCCACCCCGGACCATTTATTGGAGGGAACTCGTCTGGTCCGTCCAGAAGTACCCCCAGTGAAAAGGACACATAAAAATATGAAGTAATCACCGTTCCCTACTAACAGAAAGCTTTGGCTCGAAACACGCTAAGGAAGAGAAGGAAAAATAAAAAGAAATCAGGCTAAGTCAGTAACCCCCTGATGAGCTTTTGACTTCACTAAAAAAAAGAAACATTAGAAACAGTTAGTAATAAGAAATATAAAATGGCGAAAATTTGACAGCAAGACAGCCACGAGGTAGCTAGGTTACACTGCCTACTCCTGCTCCAAACATGTCTGCCTCATTGCTCACCACGCCCAGATAACGGTCACATGAAATAGATACAAATCAATAGGTACCTACCCCCATTCCGGAAGCTCCCGAAGTGCAACAGGTCCGCGGTTACGCCCATCCGGAAGGCGAGGCCTCGAGGCATGCGGGGCTCGCCAGGCCGCAGTCGGAAGGGGAGGCTGTGGGGCGGACGGCCCAGAAAACCGTGATGGCCCCTCCTTCTCTCCTCTTCTGCTGCCCTGCAGGCCACGGGGGGGGGAGCTGTCTTGCCTCAGCCACCGACCACCCCCCCCCCTCTCACTCTCGCCTGCAAAGAAGGCCGCAGCTGAGGCAAGGACGGCGGCGCTTACAGGTAGTCCCGCCACATGTCAGCGCCTGGACAATTGTAGGTAGTCCCGCCACATGTCAGCGCCTGGACAATTGCAGGTGGTCCCGCCACATGTCAAAAGGAGGGGGGATGTCTTGCCTCAGCCACCGACCCCCCCCCCCCCCCCATCTTCATCGCCTGGCACGGCCTTACCGAAACACTGGAGCCGGAGAACGGCGCGGGGTCGCTGGAAGGGGGAGGTGACGCGAACGAGCCTCCCCCACCTCCCTTCAGGTGGAAGCTTCCAGCGGCACCCCAACGCTCTTTGCTTAAAGAGGGTCCACATCGAAAAGCGGTCTTTTGCCCGGGACGAGCGCACGCCCCATGCCTTCTCTCCTCAACTTTGAAGATTCTATGAGAGCCGGGGGGGCCCCCCGACCCCTCCGCATGGGCGCCCCCGTCCCCCTCACTGGGAGCCGCGACATCGGCGCACTCCTGCCTGCGCCAGCCTCAGTTTGGAAATGGCTAAAATACAGCCAAGGCACCGACTTGTTCAGTTCCGGAGGAACACCAGAATGACCCGGTAGGAAAAATTGTTGCCGCCCTCCCCACTCTTTGACTGATGGTCCATATTGTTAGACTGTTACCACATTGCGAAAAACTTTTTGAACTACCAACGGAAGGTTCTGGTCCAACCACGAGTCATTGGAGACATTCTGACTGTGCTGGAACCTGCCTGACCTCGCCCAAAATGGCGCCGACACAAAATGAGACTTTTTAAATAAACCTTGTTGCACCCTGATTGCGCAGCTTTTTGCCCCGAGATATGTATGCAGTTTTTGGACAATGAAAGTAGATATGAAGGATATTGAGTATGTGCTTGGAAAAGAAAGCGATATAAGATGGATATTGATTATGTGCTGGGACAATGAGCTGATTTAGAGTGGGTACTAATAATGTGTTGGAAGCAATGAATTGGTATGAAATAGGAACTGATTGAACATTTGGAAATGAATGACCACCGACTTTATTCTCCGTAGCCGGCCCACTGGTTTGTAGGCCCGTATTTGTGCGCCAACCTTTTTTCATTAAAATCTTTGAACACGAAAAATTATCATAGCGTCTATATTTATGAATGTTGTTGAAATATATGGCTACTGACATCGACATAGTCAAAATACATGCAGTATGATTAAGGTTGAAGGTTAAAAAGGCCCGGTATTTAGCAGCTACACTATGTATCGCAGGCAGCCGGAAAGGTGTTTTTAGACGCCCTTGAGCGATACCACAGAAATACCACCTGACCGTCACCCTTGCACACGACCTATAAGGCCACGATCGTGTGATTCATGTAGATACGCAGACCATCGATGATTATCTATCTGACGCTACTGGTCCCTCTGGGCTTAAACGCCGAGATGGTAGAGAATGCACCCCGGGGAGATAGGTCGAGTATGTGGTAGGTAAAAACATTTTCGGATTTATGCACGCTGATGTGTTTTGAATGCTGCCCCCACCCCCCTTCTTCTCCTCCCTTCTGCAGGTCCCGTCGGAACGTCGGCTGAAGTATGGAAAAGCGACGATCGAGCGACCGACAAAAGGAGGAAAAGGGGATCTGAGCATAGTACTTATGCTAACAAGATTTTACAGACGTAGACGTAGTTATGACTGTTCCTCCCTAGAACGTAATGACTGGGAGGATGGACTAACATAGAAACTTGACGGGTACTGTAATGACGGAAATTGACTCGACATTAGCACGCTAGATAGCGCGATTATGACGTTTAATTAGATGAAGGGAAGGACTAGGAAAAGTCCTGAGGTAAGGGTACCCAGGCACCACCCGTCTGGGAAGTTAGAAAATTTTGTTGATGTTCGAAATGTACCACCTCCTTCTCACCCGCTTATAGATATAACCAAGCTGCCTGACTGTTCTCCTGACCAATACCCTCTGTTGCCTCAGCCTGGAGAACCTCCAACCAAAGGAAGAAAATCAAAAGTGGCTTAAGATCCACCTATGGGCAATAGCCCGACCAGGTTAATTTCTGACCGGCTGACCGAGGTGTAAGTATTGGCAATTGGGAGCGTTCGCAAAAATAGCCAACGAGAAGAGAAGGAGGAAGGGTAAAAAGAACTCAGCCCATGGATAAATAGGATGTTAAAAATGCGCAGCATGCGCATGAAGATTTTTGTTTGGCCAACAACTGTTTTGTGTTTTGTCGTGAACGCTTTTGTATGTAACACATGTACTGGCTTCCCTTGTCTGAGTTTGTGTGTATGTAATGTACGGATTTATGTCTTCCCTCTGTCTGTGTTTGCGTGTTACCTGACCCCTGTCGTTCTGTGTTGTGAGCGCGCTAAATGACCTATTACCGTACACGTCTTTCCCTCTCTCCCCTCGATCTCTCTCTCTCCCTCTATCTGTCTCTCTCTCTCTCTCTCTCTCTCTCTCTCTCTTTCTCTACATGTCATATGTGTACTGAATAGCTCGTTTAGATTGCGTACGACTCTCACAAGCTATGAGAGTCTCCCTATTTCCTCTTCCTTTTTATGGTAAAATCGTGCCTCACTGGCACCAGTCTGATTGGGTACTTATTGAACGCGAAGGTGTTCAGAAAAATTGACCGAAACTAAAAATTATCATATCTCGCCATATTACTACCTCTCCTTTCTACAAAATGAATGAACTCGAATTGGCTGAGAAGGAAAGGACAGGTAAAACGACTAAGGTCCCCCAATCTGGCCTTTTATAGGGGAACTGTATGTCAATGGCACCTTATTTTTCTGTTCACCAGAGACGAACACCAACGTCTAGATTGACCCCCAAATGCCCAGACTGCCCCACCCCCTTTTGCACCCAAGCGTGAGCGCCCGAAGCATCCCCGTCCCATTTGATAGACCCCAGCTGCTGTCCCGGATATAAACATGATGACCATGAGTAACTGTCGTCCCTCGAGAAAAACCTGTTTTGCCCCGACTCTCGATGATAGCGCCCCTGCCCTGTTTGAAAAGGTTAGCCAGCCTTGAAGGGAAATGTTCCGAAATATTGAATCTGATGGAATGCACAGTTGATGGAAATATTATTTATCCTCACTTGAGTTATAAATGGGTCAATGAATAAACTTGGCATGAACCCAATAAGAATGCCGACATATGCACTGCCTGGTAATAGGACCTCTGACTGTGACCGATGAGCGTATCTCCCAAGTGCGTAGGATTGAGGGAGGAATTCACATGCATAGACGTTTTCTTCTGCCAGTTCTCTAAAAACTTGTTTTGTACCTATTCAAAGATTCACGATCACCGGAGAAGAAGGGTCGGACGTGACGTACAGCCTGGCTGCAGATCTTGGGACACGTGTGACCTCGACCAAAGGTGGAGCTGCAGAGCAACTAGATACGGGACGAGACAGCAATTCCAAACGTGGAAAATGAAACTTGACGGGCTGCCCTGAAGCCCTCCGCCTGCTGACCCACATGTGCCTGGAGTCTCCGTCCCCCTCCTTTGGGCCCGATTGATGGGCCTGCCTGCTTGTTATCTTTTGCTCCCTTGGTCCCTTTTGTGTGTCCCAGGAACTCTGACCCAACTCCGCCCTCTCTCCTATCGACTATTTGAACCACACACCCTCTTTTCCACGTGACTTATTGCCGAGAGGAAGAACTGCATTCAAGTGGGAATAGGGTGTTGCCACGGAAATATAGGTGCCGAGCATAAGGCGCCGCTAAACGGATTGTTTAGGGAACAGGACTGTGGTCTAACAGCAGAGGACTGACTGCACCCTGCAACGCGTAAGGATAGACCCGAGCTGGACCTATAGCTCCACCGCCGGTGCTCAACAGCGCCAACGAAAGGACATGGACTAGAGCCTACCAGTGATGGCTCACCGCTAAAAAGACACTGTGACGAAGAGATCTTGTGTATTGAACTGAATTCCGCCCTCAACTACTTGGTCAAAATGTTCATTGGTCACATTTTTAAGTCAGAAACCTTTATGCTATGTAGTGCTTTGAAATGATAGGAACTCGACAAATGCAATCTCCTATGTGCTGCATTCTGCCAAACACATCAACTGTCCATGATTATATGCCATATGTTAGTATTGACAAATGCTAATTCTTCGACCGCACCTGTTTATATGTACCCTCATCGATTACGAAAATGAACTTTGCTATGTAAAAAGGGGCGACTGTAGAAAATTAGAAATATTGATGTACATAAGCAACGTTCATTTCCCTTTTCCCACTCCTCTCCCTGCACGCACCATGAATACCGTAAGGCATTTGACTGCATCCCTCTGCCAGCAAAGGCCTGTACCCATGTGTACATGACAGCCATTTTAGGCACCCTGGCCTTTTGCCCGCCTAAGATTAGAATCACCGGCTTCCCTTCTGCGCGTATTTGAAACCCCCCCCTCTCTCTCACATGCATAAACCATGAAACCCTCTCCCTCTGCGCGACCCTGCCCTGAAAGGCAGCCCTTCTGCTTGACCCACGCAAACCCTCCCCCATTTCCTCTTGAAGAGGCATCCTTCGCCTCAGCTGACATAGCCCTCCCCAGCTGCACCTGACTGCCCCCGCTCTCTCATGCATGAGCCATAAGATCTCTCTCTCTCTCTGTGCGACTCTGTCCCTGTGCACACCCTGGCTCCCCCTTCCCCTTCTCCCTCACACGGGCAAGTCATAAACCTTCTTCTGCAAGACCCTGTCCTTGGGAGTCACGGCCCGCCTGGCCAACACCTCCTTTCCTTCCATGAATGCCCCTCTGTTGACAAGCCTTCCCTCCGCGCTCGATTGTCCACGCGGCATGAATACCACTCCTTTGATGACCCCTTCCCCCGAGTCCGACTGGCCACACATGTCCAAGGCCATCGCCTAAGCCAGGAGATACCATTTACTGCCCTTTATTGTATGAAGTCACTCCCCTTCAAAGGACCCACTATTGATCCTGGCCACCCCACCCCCTGGGCTATGATCAGGCGCACACATCCTAAACAGTTGACGGAACACTCAGCTGCGTGATTGCCCTCCCCTCTTATCAGCAGGTCAAGGGTCCCTATTGTGAACACATGTGGGGTAGGATTGACACGAGGATTATGGGGATGTCTTTTCCTTGTTTCACAATATCGTGATTGTAATGCCAAGTGTTTTGTAAAGTATAAAAGACGGAGTCTCAGCTCACTTGTTAGAGCACCTCCCGAAAGACACCGTGTTTCGTGTCCGAAATGACAGGCTCTCCTCATGAGAAATAAAACTCTGTTCTTGTGATTCCTGCCTCCAGCGCCCGTCTCTTTATTTGGTAACTATTTAGAATGAGAACTAAGAGGCGACTTGCGCCAGCAGCCCGGCCATCGATAGCAATGCGGGCTCATGTTTTACACCGGGCCTTTTTATTAGCGGGTCCACATCACTCGTGACACCCGTGATAGATGGGTGTTGGGGTGCAGTGTGTTAAGCCCCCAAGGAAGTGGCTGGAAGTCTAGCTTCCTGCGGAACACTAGAATGTGTCCTGCAGGACATTACAGTGCCGAAGCTGAACACACACCCAAAGAAGAGCCTGGGAGGGATGCTGTGCAAAAAAAAAAGTCTCTAAGCAGAAAGCAAAAACAGCGGAAGCAGACAAGTTCTGTGGACATAATCCAGAGCCCACAAAGTACATACAACATATGATCCTGCTGAGCAAGCACTGTAGGCTCAACCTAAAAAGTAGCATACACATATTGATATAGTAACACTTGCATTAAAGGTGCACTACCTTAGTATATAATTTCATAAATATGCATAAAAATCAAGAGTTCATCCAAATAATGCAATTCCTTCTTTCAGGGTGTGTGTTCTTCTCTTTATTTTAAACAGTCACAGCCAACGCATTTCGTTCTGAAACCCCTCGGTGGGACTGCATACTAGGCGGTCGTTTTTGAATAGAACAAGTGCCCACATCGCTATGAAGATATATCGCAAGAGCTGTATTACGGCTGGGCACGAGAGTTGTTGGTGAAAACACATTTCTCTAGATGCTAAGGAGGTGGATTTTAAACCTCGGAGTGTATTCTGGATTACGAACTACAGGATATTGAATTTGCCGCAAGATATTGAATTGCTCTCGCTACGTGATTTAGTGTATACCCATGAAAAGGAATGAATTGATTCCATGATCTTACTGACAGTATATGATATTGGATGCCCTGAAGAAATTCTGGCTTCAGAACGAAACGCGTTGGCTGTGACTGTTTAAAATAAAGTGAAGAACACACACCCTGAATGAAGGAATTGCATTATTTGGATGAACTCTTGATATTTATGCATATTTATGAAATTATATACTGAGTTGGTGCAACTTTAATGCAAGTGTTATGATATTAGTTTACCCTGGGTCAGGGTGGTGCTCTTGGGCAGTGAGCATTGTTAAATGTTTGCGCACAAAAAAACAAAAAATTACTGTATTGATTTATTGGTAAATATCTTTCTGCCTTTTGGGTGTCTGGTGAGGAGTTGGTCCACTGTCCGGTTCTGTGCAATTAACATATTGATATAGGTGCCCTCACCAAGACTCAAAGCCTAAAAGTTGGTTACACTATGTAAGTTTAGGTAACTGGCTAGCAAAATATTATTATTTCACATCTCCTCCTGGGAAAATGCTAGCAGTGTTCAAAATGGGATCTTCACATACCTTGACGAATTTGGGCTGCTCTTCAAAGGTCCCGCTCAGCCTCACGTATCCGACCACCCAATTACTTTGAAAGGGACCCTGTCCTGTTTGTGTAAATTTGGTTTCTTGGCTCTCAGAGGAGAGTGACGTAGAAAATGTCATAGTCTCTGTTGCCTGACCTCCGGTATTGTGCTGAAAAAAGAGAATGGGCCAGGTGATGGATATCGATATGTGCCATGAGAATTCACTTTCTTTTTTTTCTTCCCCCTCAGTGCTAGACATCACCCAACAAGCAACAAAAAGCTTTCGGTGCCAACCATGGTAACCTGGTCATGGTAGACCAGGAGCAAGGAGCACTTTGAGGTTGACTGTGATGGGGAGCAGATCCGCAACATAAAACAGGTTTGACCCTGTTGAAAGTTTTACCTTGGGACTTAGGGTCTGATTTATATGGTGGCGGTAGGCATATGCCGTCGCAATGGAAAAGGATAAGCTTACCACCAACATAAATGTCTGCCCTCTGAAATTAGATGCAAATGGACCTTTAATTTAATAAAGGCAGAGACTACTCCGACTCTGCCGTGATTAAACCCCTCTGACAGATCAGTGGAGTAATTTATTTATTTATTTTTAACACTTATAGAGCGCACTGATACCAGTCGGCGTCCTGGCGCTGAAGTGATGATTCCCGAGAAGTGGAAAATATGGGTACTTAATGGGAGAAGAGCCATGTTTTTAGATCTTTCCTGAATGTCATGAGATTCTTATTAAGTTTGAGGGAGAAAGGGAGGGAATTCCACGCCATCGCAGCTCCCCTAACAAAACTCCTTCCACCCCAGCGTGCCTTCTTGATCCAAGACTGGCCGACCTCAGTTGTCTGCCTGGTCTGTACCATTGAAAAAGATCCTGAAGGAACGCTGGACCAAGACCATGTAGTGCCTTAAAGACAATACAGAGGGCCTTGAACATAATCCGCTTCCGCACCGGAAGCCAGTGCAGTTTATCCAACTCCTTGGAGACTAAGGAGAACTTGGGCAATCCCCCAATCAGGCGGGCGGCCGCATTTTGTAAAACTTGAAGCTTATTGAGCACCCCCTGTTGTGCCTCAAGCAAAAGGCTATTGCAGTAGTCGATGCATGAGAGAACAAGGGCTGTCACCACCATCTTTCTACAGCCCTCAGGAAGGAAGGGCATAACCTTTCTGATAATTCTCAGGGTGCAGTGTACGGAGGAACTCAGCGCATTGACTTGGGGTTTAAAGGTGAGTAGGTTGTCAATAACGACCCCAAGATTCTTCACCTTTGAAACAGGGAGAGGAGGAGACCCCATATCAGTGGGCCACCAGTTAGGGCTCCAAAGATTAGTATTTGGGCCAAAGATGATCACCTCAGTCTTTGATGAGTTCAATTTTAAACAGCTTTTTGCCATCCAGGAGCTGACTGCAGACATGCAATCCTGAAACCTGCCTGCCACCTCCCCCTCAGTCCCCGGGAGCACCGAGACCACAATCTGGGTGTCATTGGCGTATGATGTTAGCTCGAACCCGAAGGATCTGATTACTGGGGCGAGAGCGGCTACGTAGATGTTGAATAAAGTGGGGCTTAGGGAGGACCCCTGCGGGACCCCCCCTGGGAGCTGGAAAGGTCTTGATTCGAACTCCCCCATGGCCACCACTTGTACCCGATCAGTTAAAAAGGCCTTCAAGATATTAAGTGCTTGACCGCGGACCCCGCAGCCCTCCAGCCGATCCAGCAACAGTGCATGGTGGACAGTATCGAAGGCCGCTGACAGGTCCAAAAGGATCAGCACTGCCTGGCCCCCTTCATCAAGCACCTTCCGGATCTCCTCTGTAGATTTAATAAGAGCTGTCTTGGTGCTATGACCCTCTCTAAATCCGTGTTGGGCTGAGTCAAGGCCTTTTGAATTGCGCAAGAAGGAACAGAGTTGGGAATTCATAATTTTCTCAACCAGTTTCGCCGGCAATGGCAACCTAGATATTGGTCTATAGCTGTTAGGGTCCGCAATGTCAAGGGAAGGTTTTTTAAGAAGCGGGCAGATTGAGGCCCGTTTCCAAATTTTAGGGAAGTTCCCTTTCTTGAACATTAGATTAAAGATGCCGGCCAGCTGGTTCGCGATAGGAGCAGCCGCCAGTTTTGCAGTAGAGGTGGGGCAAGGATCATGAGGTGAACCTGATTTAGTGGCCAGCAAAAGTTTTAATACCTCCTCTGCCTCAACTGGGTTGAAGGTTGAGAGAGTAGCCCCCGGGGGTCCCGCATGAGTGTTCCTGTGGGGCGTTTCAAGGAGGCTCTGGGCCACCAGGGGTTCAAGAGAGGTGAAAATCACCTGAACTTTATTCTGAAAAAACTTTGCTAAGGACTCACAGAGTTCTGGATTAGGTGGATTAGTAATGGCCGTTGAAGGTGGGCCTTTAATTCTGCCCAACTAATTTAGATGGGTGTAATTAAAGGTCAGTTTTCACTGCCTGTCACTGCCATGAAAATGTTGGCAGTAGAGGGCAGTGACAACTACGAAATGCTCCCCTCACCATGGGAAAGGACTCCCATGGCGAAGGGAGCATTTTATTTTTTATTTTAAAAAAGAAAATGGTGCATTGACATTTTCTTTTTGAAATTAAAAAAGAAAACAGTTTGGTGCAGGGCTCCATTATGTTGATAGAACCCTGCACCAAACTGCAAACCCCATTAAAAGCAATCACTGTGACAGTGGATCCTGGCAATGCTTTATGAAATGACTGCTTGCTTGGCGGTCATTTCTAAATATGACTGATGATTACTCCATCAGGGTAAAGGACTAATTACCCCAGTCACCCTGCCATCCGCCAGATTATAAATCTGCCCCTTAGTCTCACAAAAGAAGGTCCAAACCCTTCAACAGGCCAAGGAAGAAGGCTGTAGACGAGGAGTGCTCCACAAGGTTAGAGGGCCATTTGAAGTGGTCATGATGAAGCAGTTGATGTTTGGGGAAAAGCTCAGACCACAGAAATTTGAATTTTGTGCCCAGAGAAGTGCCTTACCGGCCGGGTACATGAAGGGCCTTTGGAACTTCATGATTTCTGCTTTTGCGCTTAGTCACTTTTTTGGAGCTCAAAATTCTTCAGTGGGGCAAAACTGCAGTCTGTATCCACTAGAGACTGGAAAAATCTAGACTACAATCAACTTACACAGATTCTTACTGATGCTTTTACGGGTATAGACAATGTAACTGACCCTAATATTGCAGCTACCACATATACTTCTATTCTGGAAGGGGCTTTTTCCACATTAGCTCCATCCAGAACATCCAAACATAACAGGAAGATCCCTTCGGCCCCATGGTTTACTGAAAACCTTAGACTTCAACGACAACATTGTCGTAATCTTGAGCGCCATTGGCGCAAACACTACAACCTATCAGACAAAACAACATATAAAGCTGCACTTCATAATTACAAGCAGAGCATAGTAACAGAAAAAAACATTTATTACACCACTCAAATAGATCAAGCTAGATGCAGCATGAAGAAACTGTTTGAAGTTGTAAACCACCTTGCCGAACCATCCAACCCTCTTACTGAAACATCTCAAACCCTTTGTAATACATTGGCTGATTTCTTCTCTGAGAAGGTTTCATCTATATTCAAAGATTTCACCCCAAATTTTAACATTACTGATTCTTCTAACACTCAGATAAATTTGAACTCGACAGCTTTAACGGAATTCACCAGGATAAACCCACAATACATTCATAAATTAATTCAGTCAATTAAATCCGGCTCTCCACTGGACCCTTGCCACCCTTCCATACTTAATACTATTCCAGACATCATTACCCTACCACTGAAACACATCTGCAACACTATGTTTTCAACTGGTTCTTACCCTACTATTTGGAAAAATACCATAATCAGGCCACTCCTCAAAAAACCTTCTCTGGACCCCTCACTACCTTCCAGCTACCGTCCTATTGCATCTCTGCCGTGCCCAGCTAAGATCTTTGAATCTGTCATGAACAAACAACTGTCTGACTATATTCAAACTAACGACCTGTTAGATGATACCCAGTTCGGTTTCCGACAAGGTCACGGAGCAGAGACTGCCTTGATTAAGGCGGCAGATGAGATAAGGGCCACGATGGACAAGGGTGGACAGGCTGTCCTGATTTTGTTGGACTTGTCGGCGGCCTTCGACACGGTTGATCACTCTACTCTGATCGGCCGTGTCAAGGCCATCGGTATTAAACACAGAGCCAGAGACCTTATTACATCCTTCCTGGCTGACCGCAAGCAGGCAGTTAAGTTAGGTACTTTCACTTCACCTACTTTCAGCCTTCCTTGTGGAGTCCCTCAGGGTTCCTCGCTAAGTCCGACCCTTTTTAATATCTATGTTTCGGACTTAGCGAGGGTAATAAAAGAGTATAACATCAACCTAACAACATACGCCGACGATACCCAGTTGGTACTATCCATACATAAAAATGGACTCAATGTTGCAGCAAACTTCAAGGATGGTATGAGGGCCATCAGTAGTTGGATGGCCTCCAACTGCTTAAAACTTAATTCATCTAAGACGGAGGTCATGCTCTTCGGAAGTATTCAACCTTTGTGGTCCCCCTTATGGTGGCCAGAGGAATTGGGAACTCCACCTCAACCAGTCAGTAAAGTCAGAAATCTGGGAGTAATATTCGATGATAAACTCCTTTTCCATCACCACGTGAACGCTGTAGTATCATCATCTTTTAACATCCTAAGGAAAATAAAGAAACTTCTTCCATATCACCCTATACCTACAGGAAAAACACTTATTTCTACACTGGTGTTTTCACGTACTGACTACTGCAATGCCCTCTTCCTCAACGCACAAAAAAAGGTTATTTCCAAATTACAAATGATACAAAATGCTTCCGCCAGAGTTTTACTGGGCATTCCAAAATATAGCTCTGTCTCTGGACATCTGGACCAATTGCATTGGCTTCCAGTCAGAAGTCGCACGAAGTTCAAGGCCCTTTGTATTGTCTACAAGGCAATAAACAACACGGGACCTAAATTCCTCAGAAGTTCCTTTAAGCCTTTGGCAAACCCCAGAACGCTTCGTTCCAACACGGCTCATCTGCTTCAGACACCCAGAACAAGGAAAGTTAACTGGGGAGACAGATGTTTCACAATAGCAGCGGCAAAACTATGGAACTCCCTCCCTCTTAATATAAAAACCAGTCCATCTCTGATTGTTTTCAGAAAACAAGTAAAGACTTGGTTGTTCTCTCAACGACATGATTAATCATTAATCAGTTAACCTCTGTCTTAGAGATCTAATTACCGGTATCAGCTTTTAGTCCCTAGCGCCGAGACACCCAAGGGTAATTGTAGCGCTTTAAAAATTGCAAAAATAAATAAATAAATAAAGAGAGCTCTTTGAGGTGGGGTACCTTCTAAGTGAGGTTCACCTAATATGTATTTGCTGCTGCAGAGAAGCACCATGTGGGAGAAACCTGAATCGCCAGCCCAGATGCACTACTTATCCAATCAGTTTGGCATGTTTGTCCCTGTCCCCTGTAGATATTGAAGTGGAAAAAGTGTCAGTTCTCAGGGGTGGTTGGAGAAGCCAAGCCAGACACAGCCAAGGGTTCCAGGCCCTCAGGAACAGCACTTGGAGGTCAGGAATCACTCCAGCATTGGCCAACACCAGTGTCCAAAGTAGGTCCAGTTGGAAATGTTCAACTGAGCAGTTGCAGGAAAAACCTCTTTGTTGTTTCCCTGTGGCTTGAACAGGATGACAGCTTTAATGACCCTTGGAGCCCACTTGTTTGTCCTGGACTCTATTGGGAGCAGGTCCAGTGCTTCAGGAATCCTCTCAGGTCACAGACAGCAGGTCCAGTCCTCTTCCGCAGGCTGGAAAGTATTCTGAAGCCAAGGGATGCCATATTTATACCTTTTCTAGCTTGGTGGTGGGGGTGACTCCTGGCTCCCCTCTAACAAATAGGTTAAAGCTACCCTGCCTACTTTTACAACAGTATCTGTGTACCTACTACAAACAATCCCATAGTGCCCCTCACTCCTAAAATCCCAAATTATGGAAACCTTCTCCCTTTTTATATAGCCTGTATGCCCACTCAGAGGTGTGGCCAGGGTAATACGCAGCGTGTCTTCTATGGTCACTCCAAACCAGTTCTGGAGGCATCTCCCCTCTTACTGGGATTTGTGCCTGCCTGACAAATAAGGGGCCTGTTTAGGTGTCATCTGACATTGTGGAAAACGAGCCCATAATCCTATCGATGCCCAGGCCGCTGGCGCAAACCGCCTCTTAGCTCCCATATTGATCGGTTACCAAAATAAAGAGACGGGCGCTGGAAGCAGGAATCAAGAACAGAGTTTATTTCTCATGAGGAGAGCATGTCATTTCGGACACGAAACACAGTGTCTTTCGGGAGGTGCTCTAACAAGTGAGCTGAGACTCTGGCTTTTTATACTCTACAGAACACATGATAACACAATCAGGACGGTGTGACGCAAAAGGAAAGACATCCCTATAATCCTCGTGGTGATCCTACCCATATACATTCACAATGGGGACCCTTGACCTGCTGATAAGAGGGGAGGGCAATCACGCAACTGAGTGTTTTGTAGGATGTGTACGCCTGATCATAGCCCAAGGGGTGGGGTGGCTAAGACCAATAGAGGATCCTTTGAAGAGGAGTGACTTCATACAATAAGGGCAGTAAATGGTATCTCCTGGCTCAGGCGATGGCCTCGGACATGTGCGGTCAGCCGGACTCGGGGGAAAAGGGTCATCAAAGGAGTGGTATTAATGCCGCGTGGACAATCGAGTGCGGAGGGAAGGCTTGTCAACAGAGGGGCATTCATGGAAGGGAAGGAGGGGTTGGTCAGGCGCGGCCGTGATTCTCAAGGACAGGGTCTTGCAGAAGAAAAGGGTTTATGACTCGCCTACGTGAGGAGAAGGGAGGGGTAGCCAGGGTGGACACAAGGACAGAGTCACACAGAGAGCGAGAGAGATCTTATGACCCGTACATGAGAGCGGGGGCAGTCAGGTGCAGCTGGGGGAGGGCTATGTCTGCTGAGGCAAAGGATGCCTCTCCAAGATGGAATAGGGGGTTTTGTGCGAGTCAAGGGGGAGAGTTGCCTTTCACAGCGGGGTCGCGCAGAGGGAGAGGGATTTTGAATACACGCAGAAGGGGAACCAGTGATTCTAATCTTAGGCGGGCAAAAAAAAAAAGGGGGCAGGGTGCCTAAAATGGCTGTTATGTATACACGGGTACAGGCCTTTGCTGGCAGTAGGGTGTAGTTAAATGCTTTACGGTATTCAGGGTATGCGCAGGAAGAGGAGTGGGAAAAGGGAAATGAACGTTGCTTATGTACATCAACATTTCTATTTTTCTACAGTCGCCCCTTTTTACATAGCAAAAGTTCATTTTCGTGATCGATGATGGTACATGTAAACAGGCACGGTCGCAGAATTAGCATTGTCAATATTAGCATATGGTATATAATCATGGACAGTTGATGTGTTTGGCAGGATACGGCACATAGGAGATTGCATTTGTCGAGTTCCTATCATTTCAAAGCACTACATAGCATAAATGTTTCTGACTAAAAATGTAACCAATGAACAGTTTTGACCAGGTAGTTGAGAGCGGAATTCAGTTCAATATACAATATTTCTTCGTCCCAGTGTCTTTTTGTCAGTGAGCCATCACTGGTAGGCTCTAGTCCGAGTACTTTCGTTGGCGCTGTTGAGCACCGGCGGTGGAGCTATAGGTCCAGCTCTGTTCTATCCTTTCGCGTTGCAGGGTGCGGTCAGTCCTCTGCTGTTAGACCACAGTCCTGTTTTCTAAACAATCCGGTTGGTGGCGCCTTATGCTCGGCACCCATAGTTCTATGGCAGCACCCTAATCCCAGTGGAATGCTGTTTTTTCCTTTGGCAAAAAGTCACGTGGAAAAGAGGGTGAGTGTGGTTCAAATAGTCGAAAGGGGAGAGGGTGGAGTTGGGTCAGAGTTCCTGGGACACGCAAAAGGGACCAAGGGAGCAAAGGATAACAAGCAGGCAGGCCCATCCATCGGGCTCAAGGAAGGGGGACGGAGACTCCAGGCACACGTGGGTTTAGCAGGCGAGTGGCTTCGAGGTGGCTCGCCGTTTTTCATTTTCCACGTTGAAGTTGCGGTCTCGTCCCGTATCCTGTTGCTCTGCGGCTCCACCTTTGGTCGAGGTCACACGAGTCCCAAGATCCGCGGCCAGGCTGTACGTCACTTCTGACCCATCTCCTTCGGTGATCGTGAATCTTTGAATAGGTACAAGACAATGTTTCAGTGAAATGGCAAAAGAAGATATCTATGCATGCTGAATTCCTCCCTCAATTCTACGCATTTGGGAGATACGTTCATTGGTCACAGTCAGAGGTCCATTACCAAGCAGTGCACGTGTCAGTATTCCTACTGGGCTCATGGCAGGTCTATTCATCGTCTTATTTATAAATCAAGTGAGGTTTCCATCAACCGCGCATTACATCATATTCAGCATTTTACAGAGCATTTCCCATCAGGACTGGCTAACCTTTTCGAACAGGGCGGGGGTGCTATTATCGAGAGTCAGGCAAAACAGGGTCTTCTCGAGGGTCAACAACTACTCATGTGTATCAAGTTTATATTCGGGACAGAAATTGACGTTTATCGAAAATGGGGCGGGGATGCTTCGGGCGCTTGCGCTTGGGTGCAAAAGGGGGTGGGGCAATCCGGGCGTTGGGAGTTCAATCTGGACGTTGGCGTTCGCCTCTGAAGAACAGACATAAGGTGCCATTGACATACAGTTCCCTTATAAATGGCCAGATTTGGGGGACTTTAGTCGTCTTACCTGTCCTTTCCTTCTCAGCCAATTCAAGTTCATTCATTTTTGCAGAAAGGAGAGGCAGTAATATGGCGAGATACAATTATTTTAGTTTCGGCCAATTTCGCTGAACACCTTCGTGTTCAATATGTATCAAATCAGACTGGTGCCGGTGGGGCACAATTTCACAAATGAAAGAGAGAGAATAGGCAGACTCTCATAGAGAGTGAGAGTCGTCCGCAATCTAAACGAGCCATTCGGTACACGTATGACATGTAGGGAGAGAGAGAGAGAGAGAGAGAGAGAGAGAGGGAGAGACGTGTACAAAAATAGGTCATTTAGTGCGCTCACAACACGGAACAGCAAAGGTTAGGTAACATGCAGATACAGACAGAGGGAAGACATAAATCCGTACATTATACACAAACTCAGACAGGGAGGACGGCACGTGTATTACACATATATAAGACATTCACGACAAGACAGGAAACAATTGTCAGCCCACAACATCTGTTTTTATCTGTATATCCTACGTATCTTTACTATCCTGTTTTATCTATGTGCTTGCTCTTTTTACCCTTCCCCCCTTTCCCTTCTCGCTGGTCACGCCTGCGAGCGTTCCCAATTACCAATACTCACACCTCGGCTGGTCGATCAGTAATTAACCTGGTCGTGCTAGTTACCCATGGTTGGATCTTAAGCCATTTTTCCGTTCCCTCCTGTGGTGGGAAGTTCTCCAGGCTGAGGCAACGGCAAGTATTGATCGGGAGAACAGTCGGACAGCTTGGCTATATCTATAAGAGTGTGAGAAAGGGGGTAGTGCATTTTGAACATCAGCAATATTTCTAACTTCCTAGACGGGTGGTGCAGTGGCAACCCTTACCTGTATAATTTTTCTTTGTCCTTTCCCTACCTAGTCGAACGTCCAGTTACATTATTTAATACGTCATTTTCTAGTCAATTTTTTTTTTTTTTTTCGTCATTCAGTACCTGTCCAGTTTCTATGTCAGTCCATCCTCTCAGTCGCTATGTCCTAAGGAGGAACAGTCATGTTAAGCCTACGTCTTTAAAAAGCTTATCTGTTATAACGACTAAACACATATTTCCCCTTTCCCCTTTTTCCTTTTTCGTCGGTGGTCCGACCGTCGCTCTTCCATACTTCAGTCGACGTTCTGACGTGACCTGCAGAAGGGAGGAAGAAGGGGTGGGGGGCAGCATTCAAAGCACATCATCATGCAGTAGTTCGGAAATCTTTTTACCTACCATATACTCGCCTGATCTCCTCGTACTGCATTCCCTTGCCATCTCGGCATTTCAGCCCAGAGGGACCAGTGGTGTCATATAGACAATCATTGACGATCTGAGTATCTACATGAGCCACTTGGTCGTAACCGTCTTTATCGGGTGCAAGGGTGACGGTCAGAAGGCATTTTCTGTGGTGTCATTTTTAAGGGTATCTGAAACACTTTTCCGGTTGCTTGTGGCACATAAGGTAGCTGCCAAATATCTGATCCCTTTTGATCTACATCCTTCATCATACTTACTCTTCGCTCACAGTAGTAAGGCATTACAAAACTCATTAATGCAACTGCAACGACCATGCTTTCTTCTTCAAAATACTTTTAATAAACGAAATTGGTGGCAGTTCATTGCATAAAGTGCAGCAGTGCAAATAAAATCGTATTAAAATTACCTTACAGAGCAAACATGATGCGTGTCAAAAAAATTCATTTTAATTAATTCAAAAATTCATTTATCCAATATTCATTCGTTATCTAAGTTACACCAATTCATTTTCCAAATCATAATCAGTACCCACCCCAAGTCAATTCATTATCCAAGCACATACTCAACGCCCTTCATATCTACTTTCATTGTCCAAAAACTGCACATAGATCTCGGGACGACAAGCTGCGCAACCTGGGTGCAACAAAGTTTATTCAAATACGTTTCATTTTTCGGCGGCGCCATTTTAGGTGGGGTCAGGCAAGTTCCAGCACAGTCAGAAAGTCTCTAGTCTCGCGTTGTTGGCCCAGAACTTTCCGTTGGTAGTTCAAAAAGTTTTGCGCTATATGGTTAACAGTTTAGCAAATATGGGCCATGAGTCAAAGGGTGGGAAGGGTGGCAACAATTTTCCTACCGGGTCATCCTGGCGTTCCTCCAGAACTGAACAAGTCCGTGCCGTGGCTTCTTTTTAGTCATTCCCAATCCGAGGCTGGTGCCGGCAGGAGTTGCACCGGTGTCGTGGTTCCCAGTGAAGGGGGCGGGGGCACCCATGCGGAGGGGTCGGGGCCCCCTGGCTCTTATAGAATCTTCAAGGTTGAGGGGAGAAGGCATGGAACGTGTGCCCATCCTGGGCAGAGGACCGCTTTATGATGTTGACCCTCTTTAAGTAAGAGCATTGGGGTGTCGCTGGAAGCCTCCACCTGGAGGGAGGTGGGGGAGGCTTGTTCGCGTCACCTCCCCCTTCCAGCGACCCCGCGCCGTTACTCGGCTCCGTCGTTTCGATATGGGCCGTGCTGGCTATTGAAGATGGGGGGTGGTCGGCGGCTGAGGCAAGACAGCCCCCCCTTTTCCTTGACATGTGGCGGGACTATCTGCAACTGTCCAGACGTCGACATGTGGCAGCACTACCTGTAACTATCCAGGGAATTTGACATGTGGCGGGACTACTTGATTCGCCGCCATTCTCGCCTTCGGCTTCTGCCTTCTTCGTGGGTCGGACCAGGCGAGAGACAGAAGGGGGGGGTGGTCGGTGGCTGAGGCAAGACAGCCCCCCCCCCCCGTGGCCTGCAGGGCAGCGGGAGAGGAGAGAAGGAGAGGACTCTGCCATTCTTTGGACCGCCTGCCCAACATCATCTCCTCCCGACCGTGGTCAGGCGGGCCCCTCGTGCTTCGAGGCCTCGCCTTCCGGATGGGCGTAACCGCGGACCTGTTGCACCCTGGGAGCCTCCGGAATGAGGGTAGGTACTTATTTGATTGTTTCCATTTCATGTGACCGTTATTTGGGCGTGGCGGGCAATGAGGCAGGCATGTTGGGAACAGGAACAGGCGTTGAAGCCTAGCTACCTCGTGGCTATCTTTGCTGTCAAACTTCTCGCCATTTTATATTTCTTATTATGAACTATTTCTAATGTTTCTTATTTTTAGTGAAGTCAAAAGCTCATCAGGGGGTTACTGACTTAGCCTGATTTCCTTTTAGTTTTCTTTCTCTTCCTTAGCGTGTTTCGAGCTAAGGCTTTCTGTTAGTAGGGAACGGTGATCACTTCATATTTTTATGTGTCCTTTTCACTGGGGGGGGGGGGGTGTACTTCTGGGCGGACCAGACGAGTTCCCTCCAATAAATGGTCCGGGGTGGAACGAGATTATCGATCAAAAAGGGGAACATATATTCCTTCATTGGGGTATCATCCTGGACAGACCGAGCGATGTACTTCCATCTACTAGGGTAGCCTCCTGGACGGACCAGATGGTCTACCTCCACTAAATGGCCCATAAGCGGGGAGTATATGTCCTCCATAAGGGTAGTCTCCTGGGCGGACCATGCGAGCTACCCCCCAAACAGTGGGGAGTGGGTAGGACTGACGAATTCACAAAGGGGCATAACCTACCCTTTACTACTTGCAAAGACTAGATAGAATATTTCTATTCCACGTTGTTTGCAGGCAGAAAATACCTCAAACGAAACAATTCCTGGAACAATAATGTCCAGGTTTTCAATCAATCAGTGGGGAGAAAAACAGGCATGACGGATTACAACGGGGACAAATGTCTGCATTGCCTGCCCTTCGCTATCCAAAAAGGAAGACAGAATATTTCTACTCGTCTCAGTTTGTAGACAGGGAAGATCTCAAAGAACAACCATCGACTATCAACCGACTTCAAACAATTCTCAAAGAACAACATCGATTATTAATCGACTTCAACAATTCTTAAAGAACAACAATCGGTTATCAATCGACTTCAAACAATTCAGTGGGGAGAAAAGTAGGCATGACGGATTAATACCGGGGACAAAAAGTCTACATTACCTACCCTTCTCTATCTGCAAAGAGGGACGACGTTCCTATTCGCCGCTGTTTGAAAACAGAGAATGTCTCGTTCTCAGAAGAGAACCAATATGTCAAGTAGCCCTTAAGGCTAAATGAACCAATACCAATAATTTCGGTATACAAATACCGATTTTCAATACAAACAATCAACAATCAGCAATTTCGGTATACAAATACCGATTTTCAATACAATCAATCAACAATTGGGTGGATAGAACCACCCTACCAATCAGGCGTAGGAACGCCCTACTTAATCTTACCCGGACCGGACCATACGGATAGTTCTTCGACTTCCTCCTCCAGCGCCCATTCGTTCTCTTACTCCATGTAGCATTCCTGTGGGATTCCAGTCAGGACAATAGGTCACCGCAAGAGAGGTCCGTTCAGAATTGGTGAAGCTCTGTCGATCGGCCGCCGGGCGAGGGCCCTCTCAAGGCAGGCATGCCCCGATCATTTTAGATGTTCACTTCTTCGTCTGGATCTCTCTTACCGAACCCTATGTCACTGATGGGCCCCGCGTTGGGACGCCAATTGTGGAAAACGAGCCCAGAATCCTATTGATGCCCAGGCCGCTGGCGCAAACCGCCTCTTAGCTCCCATATTGATCGGTTACCAAAATAAAGAGACGGGCGCTGGAAGCAGGAATCAAGAACAGAGTTTATTTCTCATGAGGAGAGCATGTCATTTCGGACACGAAACACAGTGTCTTTCGGGAGGTGCTCTAACAAGTGAGCTGAGACTCTGGCTTTTTATACTCTACAGAACACATGATAACACAATCAGGACGGTGTGACGCAAAAGGAAAGACATCCCTATAATCCTCGTGGTGATCCTACCCATATACATTCACAATGGGGACCCTTGACCTGCTGATAAGAGGGGAGGGCAATCACGCAACTGAGTGTTTTGTAGGATGTGTACGCCTGATCATAGCCCAAGGGGTGGGGTGGCTAAGACCAATAGAGGATCCTTTGAAGAGGAGTGACTTCATACAATAAGGGCAGTAAATGGTATCTCCTGGCTCAGGCGATGGCCTCGGACATGTGCGGTCAGCCGGACTCGGGGGAAAAGGGTCATCAAAGGAGTGGTATTAATGCCGCGTGGACAATCGAGTGCGGAGGGAAGGCTTGTCAACAGAGGGGCATTCATGGAAGGGAAGGAGGGGTTGGTCAGGCGCGGCCGTGATTCTCAAGGACAGGGTCTTGCAGAAGAAAAGGGTTTATGACTCGCCTACGTGAGGAGAAGGGAGGGGTAGCCAGGGTGGACACAAGGACAGAGTCACACAGAGAGCGAGAGAGATCTTATGACCCGTACATGAGAGCGGGGGCAGTCAGGTGCAGCTGGGGGAGGGCTATGTCTGCTAAGGCAAAGGATGCCTCTCCAAGATGGAATAGGGGGTTTTGTGCGAGTCAAGGGGGAGAGTTGCCTTTCACAGCGGGGTCGCGCAGAGGGAGAGGGATTTTGAATACACGCAGAAGGGGAACCAGTGATTCTAATCTTAGGCGGGCAAAAAAAAAAGGGGGCAGGGTGCCTAAAATGGCTGTTATGTATACACGGGTA
The DNA here is from genome assembly GCF_964263255.1 of Lissotriton vulgaris. NCBI lineage: Eukaryota > Metazoa > Chordata > Amphibia > Caudata > Salamandridae > Lissotriton > Lissotriton vulgaris. Next base: position 59,652 of record NW_028240988.1, read on the forward strand.
CAGGCCTTTGCTGGCAGTAGGGTGTAGTTAAATGCTTTACGGTATTCAGGGTATGCGCAGGAAGAGGAGTGGGAAAAGGGAAATGAACGTTGCTTATGTACATCAACATTTCTATTTTTCTACAGTCGCCCCTTTTTACATAGCAAAAGTTCATTTTCGTGATCGATGATGGTACATGTAAACAGGCACGGTCGCAGAATTAGCATTGTCAATATTAGCATATGGTATATAATCATGGACAGTTGATGTGTTTGGCAGGATACGGCACATAGGAGATTGCATTTGTCGAGTTCCTATCATTTCAAAGCACTACATAGCATAAATGTTTCTGACTAAAAATGTAACCAATGAACAGTTTTGACCAGGTAGTTGAGAGCGGAATTCAGTTCAATATACAATATTTCTTCGTCCCAGTGTCTTTTTGTCAGTGAGCCATCACTGGTAGGCTCTAGTCCGAGTACTTTCGTTGGCGCTGTTGAGCACCGGCGGTGGAGCTATAGGTCCAGCTCTGTTCTATCCTTTCGCGTTGCAGGGTGCGGTCAGTCCTCTGCTGTTAGACCACAGTCCTGTTTTCTAAACAATCCGGTTGGTGGCGCCTTATGCTCGGCACCCATAGTTCTATGGCAGCACCCTAATCCCAGTGGAATGCTGTTTTTTCCTTTGGCAAAAAGTCACGTGGAAAAGAGGGTGAGTGTGGTTCAAATAGTCGAAAGGGGAGAGGGTGGAGTTGGGTCAGAGTTCCTGGGACACGCAAAAGGGACCAAGGGAGCAAAGGATAACAAGCAGGCAGGCCCATCCATCGGGCTCAAGGAAGGGGGACGGAGACTCCAGGCACACGTGGGTTTAGCAGGCGAGTGGCTTCGAGGTGGCTCGCCGTTTTTCATTTTCCACGTTGAAGTTGCGGTCTCGTCCCGTATCCTGTTGCTCTGCGGCTCCACCTTTGGTCGAGGTCACACGAGTCCCAAGATCCGCGGCCAGGCTGTACGTCACTTCTGACCCATCTCCTTCGGTGATCGTGAATCTTTGAATAGGTACAAGACAATGTTTCAGTGAAATGGCAAAAGAAGATATCTATGCATGCTGAATTCCTCCCTCAATTCTACGCATTTGGGAGATACGTTCATTGGTCACAGTCAGAGGTCCATTACCAAGCAGTGCACGTGTCAGTATTCCTACTGGGCTCATGGCAGGTCTATTCATCGTCTTATTTATAAATCAAGTGAGGTTTCCATCAACCGCGCATTACATCATATTCAGCATTTTACAGAGCATTTCCCATCAGGACTGGCTAACCTTTTCGAACAGGGCGGGGGTGCTATTATCGAGAGTCAGGCAAAACAGGGTCTTCTCGAGGGTCAACAACTACTCATGTGTATCAAGTTTATATTCGGGACAGAAATTGACGTTTATCGAAAATGGGGCGGGGATGCTTCGGGCGCTTGCGCTTGGGTGCAAAAGGGGGTGGGGCAATCCGGGCGTTGGGAGTTCAATCTGGACGTTGGCGTTCGCCTCTGAAGAACAGACATAAGGTGCCATTGACATACAGTTCCCTTATAAATGGCCAGATTTGGGGGACTTTAGTCGTCTTACCTGTCCTTTCCTTCTCAGCCAATTCAAGTTCATTCATTTTTGCAGAAAGGAGAGGCAGTAATATGGCGAGATACAATTATTTTAGTTTCGGCCAATTTCGCTGAACACCTTCGTGTTCAATATGTATCAAATCAGACTGGTGCCGGTGGGGCACAATTTCACAAATGAAAGAGAGAGAATAGGCAGACTCTCATAGAGAGTGAGAGTCGTCCGCAATCTAAACGAGCCATTCGGTACACGTATGACATGTAGGGAGAGAGAGAGAGAGAGAGAGAGAGAGAGGGAGAGACGTGTACAAAAATAGGTCATTTAGTGCGCTCACAACACGGAACAGCAAAGGTTAGGTAACATGCAGATACAGACAGAGGGAAGACATAAATCCGTACATTATACACAAACTCAGACAGGGAGGACGGCACGTGTATTACACATATATAAGACATTCACGACAAGACAGGAAACAATTGTCAGCCCACAACATCTGTTTTTATCTGTATATCCTACGTATCTTTACTATCCTGTTTTATCTATGTGCTTGCTCTTTTTACCCTTCCCCCCTTTCCCTTCTCGCTGGTCACGCCTGCGAGCGTTCCCAATTACCAATACTCACACCTCGGCTGGTCGATCAGTAATTAACCTGGTCGTGCTAGTTACCCATGGTTGGATCTTAAGCCATTTTTCCGTTCCCTCCTGTGGTGGGAAGTTCTCCAGGCTGAGGCAACGGCAAGTATTGATCGGGAGAACAGTCGGACAGCTTGGCTATATCTATAAGAGTGTGAGAAAGGGGGTAGTGCATTTTGAACATCAGCAATATTTCTAACTTCCTAGACGGGTGGTGCAGTGGCAACCCTTACCTGTATAATTTTTCTTTGTCCTTTCCCTACCTAGTCGAACGTCCAGTTACATTATTTAATACGTCATTTTCTAGTCAATTTTTTTTTTTTTTTTCGTCATTCAGTACCTGTCCAGTTTCTATGTCAGTCCATCCTCTCAGTCGCTATGTCCTAAGGAGGAACAGTCATGTTAAGCCTACGTCTTTAAAAAGCTTATCTGTTATAACGACTAAACACATATTTCCCCTTTCCCCTTTTTCCTTTTTCGTCGGTGGTCCGACCGTCGCTCTTCCATACTTCAGTCGACGTTCTGACGTGACCTGCAGAAGGGAGGAAGAAGGGGTGGGGGGCAGCATTCAAAGCACATCATCATGCAGTAGTTCGGAAATCTTTTTACCTACCATATACTCGCCTGATCTCCTCGTACTGCATTCCCTTGCCATCTCGGCATTTCAGCCCAGAGGGACCAGTGGTGTCATATAGACAATCATTGACGATCTGAGTATCTACATGAGCCACTTGGTCGTAACCGTCTTTATCGGGTGCAAGGGTGACGGTCAGAAGGCATTTTCTGTGGTGTCATTTTTAAGGGTATCTGAAACACTTTTCCGGTTGCTTGTGGCACATAAGGTAGCTGCCAAATATCTGATCCCTTTTGATCTACATCCTTCATCATACTTACTCTTCGCTCACAGTAGTAAGGCATTACAAAACTCATTAATGCAACTGCAACGACCATGCTTTCTTCTTCAAAATACTTTTAATAAACGAAATTGGTGGCAGTTCATTGCATAAAGTGCAGCAGTGCAAATAAAATCGTATTAAAATTACCTTACAGAGCAAACATGATGCGTGTCAAAAAAATTCATTTTAATTAATTCAAAAATTCATTTATCCAATATTCATTCGTTATCTAAGTTACACCAATTCATTTTCCAAATCATAATCAGTACCCACCCCAAGTCAATTCATTATCCAAGCACATACTCAACGCCCTTCATATCTACTTTCATTGTCCAAAAACTGCACATAGATCTCGGGACGACAAGCTGCGCAACCTGGGTGCAACAAAGTTTATTCAAATACGTTTCATTTTTCGGCGGCGCCATTTTAGGTGGGGTCAGGCAAGTTCCAGCACAGTCAGAAAGTCTCTAGTCTCGCGTTGTTGGCCCAGAACTTTCCGTTGGTAGTTCAAAAAGTTTTGCGCTATATGGTTAACAGTTTAGCAAATATGGGCCATGAGTCAAAGGGTGGGAAGGGTGGCAACAATTTTCCTACCGGGTCATCCTGGCGTTCCTCCAGAACTGAACAAGTCCGTGCCGTGGCTTCTTTTTAGTCATTCCCAATCCGAGGCTGGTGCCGGCAGGAGTTGCACCGGTGTCGTGGTTCCCAGTGAAGGGGGCGGGGGCACCCATGCGGAGGGGTCGGGGCCCCCTGGCTCTTATAGAATCTTCAAGGTTGAGGGGAGAAGGCATGGAACGTGTGCCCATCCTGGGCAGAGGACCGCTTTATGATGTTGACCCTCTTTAAGTAAGAGCATTGGGGTGTCGCTGGAAGCCTCCACCTGGAGGGAGGTGGGGGAGGCTTGTTCGCGTCACCTCCCCCTTCCAGCGACCCCGCGCCGTTACTCGGCTCCGTCGTTTCGATATGGGCCGTGCTGGCTATTGAAGATGGGGGGTGGTCGGCGGCTGAGGCAAGACAGCCCCCCCTTTTCCTTGACATGTGGCGGGACTATCTGCAACTGTCCAGACGTCGACATGTGGCAGCACTACCTGTAACTATCCAGGGAATTTGACATGTGGCGGGACTACTTGATTCGCCGCCATTCTCGCCTTCGGCTTCTGCCTTCTTCGTGGGTCGGACCAGGCGAGAGACAGAAGGGGGGGGTGGTCGGTGGCTGAGGCAAGACAGCCCCCCCCCCCCCGTGGCCTGCAGGGCAGCGGGAGAGGAGAGAAGGAGAGGACTCTGCCATTCTTTGGACCGCCTGCCCAACATCATCTCCTCCCGACCGTGGTCAGGCGGGCCCCTCGTGCTTCGAGGCCTCGCCTTCCGGATGGGCGTAACCGCGGACCTGTTGCACCCTGGGAGCCTCCGGAATGAGGGTAGGTACTTATTTGATTGTTTCCATTTCATGTGACCGTTATTTGGGCGTGGCGGGCAATGAGGCAGGCATGTTGGGAACAGGAACAGGCGTTGAAGCCTAGCTACCTCGTGGCTATCTTTGCTGTCAAACTTCTCGCCATTTTATATTTCTTATTATGAACTATTTCTAATGTTTCTTATTTTTAGTGAAGTCAAAAGCTCATCAGGGGGTTACTGACTTAGCCTGATTTCCTTTTAGTTTTCTTTCTCTTCCTTAGCGTGTTTCGAGCTAAGGCTTTCTGTTAGTAGGGAACGGTGATCACTTCATATTTTTATGTGTCCTTTTCACTGGGGGGGGGGGGGTGTACTTCTGGGCGGACCAGACGAGTTCCCTCCAATAAATGGTCCGGGGTGGAACGAGATTATCGATCAAAAAGGGGAACATATATTCCTTCATTGGGGTATCATCCTGGACAGACCGAGCGATGTACTTCCATCTACTAGGGTAGCCTCCTGGACGGACCAGATGGTCTACCTCCACTAAATGGCCCATAAGCGGGGAGTATATGTCCTCCATAAGGGTAGTCTCCTGGGCGGACCATGCGAGCTACCCCCCAAACAGTGGGGAGTGGGTAGGACTGACGAATTCACAAAGGGGCATAACCTACCCTTTACTACTTGCAAAGACTAGATAGAATATTTCTATTCCACGTTGTTTGCAGGCAGAAAATACCTCAAACGAAACAATTCCTGGAACAATAATGTCCAGGTTTTCAATCAATCAGTGGGGAGAAAAACAGGCATGACGGATTACAACGGGGACAAATGTCTGCATTGCCTGCCCTTCGCTATCCAAAAAGGAAGACAGAATATTTCTACTCGTCTCAGTTTGTAGACAGGGAAGATCTCAAAGAACAACCATCGACTATCAACCGACTTCAAACAATTCTCAAAGAACAACATCGATTATTAATCGACTTCAACAATTCTTAAAGAACAACAATCGGTTATCAATCGACTTCAAACAATTCAGTGGGGAGAAAAGTAGGCATGACGGATTAATACCGGGGACAAAAAGTCTACATTACCTACCCTTCTCTATCTGCAAAGAGGGACGACGTTCCTATTCGCCGCTGTTTGAAAACAGAGAATGTCTCGTTCTCAGAAGAGAACCAATATGTCAAGTAGCCCTTAAGGCTAAATGAACCAATACCAATAATTTCGGTATACAAATACCGATTTTCAATACAAACAATCAACAATCAGCAATTTCGGTATACAAATACCGATTTTCAATACAATCAATCAACAATTGGGTGGATAGAACCACCCTACCAATCAGGCGTAGGAACGCCCTACTTAATCTTACCCGGACCGGACCATACGGATAGTTCTTCGACTTCCTCCTCCAGCGCCCATTCGTTCTCTTACTCCATGTAGCATTCCTGTGGGATTCCAGTCAGGACAATAGGTCACCGCAAGAGAGGTCCGTTCAGAATTGGTGAAGCTCTGTCGATCGGCCGCCGGGCGAGGGCCCTCTCAAGGCAGGCATGCCCCGATCATTTTAGATGTTCACTTCTTCGTCTGGATCTCTCTTACCGAACCCTATGTCACTGATGGGCCCCGCGTTGGGACGCCAATTGTGGAAAACGAGCCCAGAATCCTATTGATGCCCAGGCCGCTGGCGCAAACCGCCTCTTAGCTCCCATATTGATCGGTTACCAAAATAAAGAGACGGGCGCTGGAAGCAGGAATCAAGAACAGAGTTTATTTCTCATGAGGAGAGCATGTCATTTCGGACACGAAACACAGTGTCTTTCGGGAGGTGCTCTAACAAGTGAGCTGAGACTCTGGCTTTTTATACTCTACAGAACACATGATAACACAATCAGGACGGTGTGACGCAAAAGGAAAGACATCCCTATAATCCTCGTGGTGATCCTACCCATATACATTCACAATGGGGACCCTTGACCTGCTGATAAGAGGGGAGGGCAATCACGCAACTGAGTGTTTTGTAGGATGTGTACGCCTGATCATAGCCCAAGGGGTGGGGTGGCTAAGACCAATAGAGGATCCTTTGAAGAGGAGTGACTTCATACAATAAGGGCAGTAAATGGTATCTCCTGGCTCAGGCGATGGCCTCGGACATGTGCGGTCAGCCGGACTCGGGGGAAAAGGGTCATCAAAGGAGTGGTATTAATGCCGCGTGGACAATCGAGTGCGGAGGGAAGGCTTGTCAACAGAGGGGCATTCATGGAAGGGAAGGAGGGGTTGGTCAGGCGCGGCCGTGATTCTCAAGGACAGGGTCTTGCAGAAGAAAAGGGTTTATGACTCGCCTACGTGAGGAGAAGGGAGGGGTAGCCAGGGTGGACACAAGGACAGAGTCACACAGAGAGCGAGAGAGATCTTATGACCCGTACATGAGAGCGGGGGCAGTCAGGTGCAGCTGGGGGAGGGCTATGTCTGCTGAGGCAAAGGATGCCTCTCCAAGATGGAATAGGGGGTTTTGTGCGAGTCAAGGGGGAGAGTTGCCTTTCACAGCGGGGTCGCGCAGAGGGAGAGGGATTTTGAATACACGCAGAAGGGGAACCAGTGATTCTAATCTTAGGCGGGCAAAAAAAAAAGGGGGCAGGGTGCCTAAAATGGCTGTTATGTATACACGGGTACAGGCCTTTGCTGGCAGTAGGGTGTAGTTAAATGCTTTACGGTATTCAGGGTATGCGCAGGAAGAGGAGTGGGAAAAGGGAAATGAACGTTGCTTATGTACATCAACATTTCTATTTTTCTACAACATCTGCCTGAGACAGGGGAGGCCCCTTTGAAGTAAAGTAATGTCCTGGGCACAGCCCAAATAGTCATCAAGAGAAAAACAAATCCTCCCTACATACACGCCTTTGTCTCTACTCTAGGAGCAGGTCATTCAGGACTATTCACGGGCTAGGTGACAGATAGAAGGCGCATGTAAATTCGTATTTAGAAGTTTCAGGAAGGGAAAAGGTAACTTTTGAAAAGGTACTTTTCATTAATGTTTATAAAGAAATAAGCTTTATTGTTAAGTGGAGCTTTCACTAAATATTAAAACAAGTTGTTAATTTTCATTTGTAGCTGGTCCCTACTCTGAGAGAATAGAATTATTATTTATTCTTTAAAAAAATATAATGCTTCTCAGTGTTGGTCTATGGCCAGCCAGACTTCTCACAGTAAAACTCAAGAAAAATAGCTTGTGGGTACTAATCACTGTAAGCACATGTTACTGGCTGGTGAGCTACAAGGTTTACTTAGGAGTGACTTATCAATATATATAAAAGGAAGGATTAGAATTGCCAAAATGGCTTATTTTTACAGATCGAATTGCAGTTTTAAAAGTGTTCTAGTAAGGCTGCATTGGTAGGCCTGCAGCCACGTTTGCACTGCCACTGTAGTGGATGGCACATTAGGTGCTGCAGTGCACTAATGACATGTAACTCAGGCGCGGGGTACACTTTGAACTGTATAGTGAGGACTTATAGGCAAGTTAAATATGCCAATTAGGGGTAAACCAATTAAACAATGTTAAAAAATGTTCTTCTAATAGTTAAAGAAAATATTTGAGGTTCTGCGATTTCAGACTTTGTCCCGTATCTAGCCGCCATTTTGTGTCCTGTCGCCATTTTGTGTTGCCCTCACTCAGGCAGCTCAGCGAACGATGTGCTTTTGCTTTTCCAGCTGCTACGTGTCCTTTCAGTTAAAAAGTAACTCCATTGTCCTTGTCCATGAAACCCGACGTCAGGGTTTGGCTGAGTTTGCTAATCCATGTCTGGTTCGATTGATCCCTGTCTCGGCCGACTATTTGCCCTCTCCTATTCTTCCCTTATACTATCTTATCCGGCTGGCCTTCGCTATTCTCTCCTTGTATGCTCCTATTACACAACTATCCTTTGAGACACACAAGCATGTCCTGCCACCTGCGAGAGGGGATTGTGAACACCATCACTGATTAATTTGTCGGGAGGGGTAGCACACGGGGTCCGAGAAAGGGGTGTATTTTGAGACACGTGATAGCTTGTTTTTCAACTTTTCTAATTGGTTCGTTTTGTATGTGTAGGGAGAGTATGACATTGTAAATGTGTTTCCTATATAAGACTGTGCGCCAAGGATTGAAGTGGCAGTCTCCTTAGAACCCACCTCGAGTGTAACTTCTAGGATAATTGTGCTTAGCTGCAGCTAATAAACCTGGCTTCCACGCTAAACGGAGTGTCTTGTGTCTCTGTTAGTTACAAGGCAAGTGAATCCGAGGATTTAGGCGTGCCCTGTGCCGCCCGGCCCATAAGGCCTGGTTCTCCAACTGGCGCCCAATGTGGGGCGGTTTCAGTGGTAGCGGTTCAGCCCGAGGGTCGTGAGAAGCCCCGCAAGAAAATTCCGGAGGATTCGCGAGCCACGCCAAGCGACCCCTGTAAGTCGAAGTGGACCGAAGGTCTTTTACAGCGCGGCTACTCCTTTACGACGGCTGCTGATGACTGCTGCCCTGACTACCGCCCTGCCTTGGACCCTCTGGTGATGATTGGTATCGCAAGACGTTAGACGGACCTCCGTTGGCGTGAGAAGACCATTTAGTTAACTATTCGTGGGTAGCACCCACTTCTTTGTTTTGTTCTTGATTTTTGTTATTCGCCTATTGCAATAGTCGAAGCCGAGGGGTGAGTACTTTTGTACTGTGTTCTTTGCTTTCACTCCTCGAAGTTAGTAAACGGATCAGTGTGCTTAAAATGCCTGGTCTGAGCGGATTTAGGAAACTTTGTTGTTTTTGCTCTACTAGGGATTCCCGGCTTGAGGAGTCATGTCCGATTCCTCTGGTTGGAACTCCCACTTATGAGCTCTATTCTAAGCATGGTGTTGGTCCCATTGCCTTTAACGATGCATGGATCCAATGCACAAAGAAAGATGGTGTCTTACGGTGGCCACAAAATGGTAGCTTTGAGCCTGACATATTAGATAATATGGAGTCAATTCTGTTCAAAAGAAAAGCCAGGCCGGCAATGTTTGACTCTTTCCGCCTTTGGCGTAAGGAAGCCAAACAGAGAGAAATTAAACAAGCAAAAAGAGATAGGAAAATGAAATATATGACAGTTATACAGGCTGCCCAGCATTTTAAAGATGATGAGACTCATCGAGCGATTGAGGTCTTGGATAGACAGCATCGGATGGCAATCGATAGGTGCTATCCTGTGTTACCTCCGCAACGCAAAGATCTTGATGAAGATCCCCTAATGTCTCGTTTGTTGAAATTTCCTCCGCCATATGCGCCAGGTGCTAATGCAGCTGCATTATTGCCACCTGTGCAGCAACCTATCGTTCAGCCAGGAGCTCCGGCTCCCGCACCCTTGCCTCTTCCAGTAATACCGCCTGCACCTCCTTTGGCACAAACTACTGTACCCCAGTCTCCTTTGCCTTTTGTGTCTCTTGCAACGGGTAGTCCTTCTCTTCCTTTGCTTAATACTTCGTCTCCAGTTTTACTGCCTACTTCTTCTCCGACTCGTAATCAGTTAGTTGATACTTTTTCTGGTTTTTTCTCCCCCCTTTTTGGCTCGTTCAACAGGTCTCCTGCTTTTTCTCGAAGGCAATCCCATAGTCAACTCCCAGATTCTGAGGAACGAGTTGTATTTGATTCCCTTGCTCATAAATGGATGATTAATGGTCCATTATATAGTGTACCCGATATACTGAGTACCTTTCTTTAGTGGAATGCGCCTACACAAATATACGTTTTTAATGTTATGTGGGACGTATTCATTAAAGGATGGGAGGATATGGAATTGGATCTAACTCCTCAGGGTCAAGTGGGGATACAGGATAAGTTTGATAAAGGACTTATTGTGGGTCCTGACGTTAAGGATTCTAAACAGACGCTTGTTACTTTTAGGTCCTTATATTCTTCTCTGACTATTCCCAAACCTGATCTTGCAGTTAGACAGAAAACGAAGAATTATCCTATGAGAGAAGTTCCTCCAGTATGGAGGGAAGTGGTTCCGCAAGTGGGCGTTGTTCCAGCTTTCCCTGCTCATTTTCAGCGTGTGTGGGTACATGTTCCTTGGAAACAAGCTGAAGTTTTAGCACTTAAGCAGTTTTTGCCGGACCCTCGTAAAAATCCTGCTGGTTATTATAAAGAGTTGTCCCAGACTGTTGGTGCATGTATTATGAATTTGGCTGATGTTGATATGCTGATGGGGAATGTAGTTCTACAAGCATTGTGGGCTCGGATTCGTAGAGAGGACCACGACCAAGCTTTAGGTGGTAGTTGGGCTGATATAGTCGCCGCAGATGCAGCACAAGTGGGTGGTGCTAAGCAAGATGATTTGATCACACAGTTGCCTGGTAGAATCATAACTTTAATAAAGACGATGATGCCAGCCTTATGTGTTAACTGGGGTAAGTTAGCTGCGTGTAAGCAGAAGAAAGATGAGAGTGTCTCTGATTTCTTTACTCGGTTTGAGGAGACATTTATTGATCATAGTGGTCAGGATTTGAGTACTGAAAGGGGACAGCGATTATTTGTGGATAAATTTGTCTTCAATTTGCTTCCTGAATTGTCTCATAAGTTGAAAGATTCGGAAAATTCTTGGGCTGTTTCTTCGTCTGCCCAGATATTAGCTACTGCTCAATATTATGAGAATAGGGACAAGGAGGAAAAGATAAGGCTGAGTAGAAGACTAAAGATTTAAAAACAAAAGTTCTTCTTCAGCACGCTTATCCTCCTCGTTCTGGTCAGCGTCAGTTCCAGCAGCCTATTCAATCTCAAAGGTTGCTGCAGAAACCTGAGCCTTTTGTTCCGCGACCTTTCCTTGGTCCTAATCAGTGCGCCTATTGTAAAGAGGAAGGCCATTTTAAGAGTAGTTGTCCGGTTTTATTGCAGCGTAATGGTGGAGTTCAAGGTCCGCGAGGCCGTGGTGGGTTTCAATCAGCAACTAGGGGTAGAGGGCGAGGTGCGTTGTCTCAGGGGCAGCGTTCCTTTCCCCCTCAGAACTCTTCGAATTATTTTGATCAGCAGAATACTCAGTCTGCGCAATATTACAATGATGATTATTGTGTTGAAGGTGAGGTTCAGGATTTTCATTCCAGTTAGGACAGCCATGGACAAAGTAAGGGAGTCGTATCAGTTCCAGTGGATCAGAGTGGGCCTTATGTTGAGGTAGTTGCCTCGGGTGTTGCAGAGCCGTTCCTGTTGGATACTGGTGCGATGAGAAGTTCTATGATCCATTCAAGACTCCCTGGGGCACCTTTGTCTGGCTTAACGAACGTTTCTGTAGGATTTTCTGGCACCCCAGTTGCTAACCCAGTTTCTTGTCCTTTGCCTCTTTCGATTGGTCCTTACGATCAGGAAGCTCCACTTACTTTAACGACTGGTTGCGGTGAGAATTTGTTGGGTTTGGATCTGTTGAAACGTCTTTATGCAACATTGTATTTTTCCCCCTCTGGTGTGAGTCTTACTTTGGGTAAGAAATTGGTTTCTCCTATATATCTATCAAAGGATAGTTTTCCACCTGAGTTACAGTCTCTGCCTGCTACACTTTGGGCTACGGGTCCGAACGATGTTGGTTTGTTACAGATTCCTCCTTATGTGGTTACTATCAAGCCTAATGTTAAATGCCACGTATTCCACAGTACAAGATTTCTAATGATGGTGAGCGAGCCTTGATGGCTATTATCTATGATCTGGTCCAGAAGGGTGTGGTTGAAGAAACGAGAGGCAATGTTTGTAATAGTCCTGTTCTCCCGGTTCTTAAACGTAGCAATCCTTCCCAACCACCCGTGTATCGCTTTGTGATTGATCTTCGAGAGGTCAACAAGATTGTTGTCCCCCAGTTTCCTGTTGTTCCGGATATCACTGTTTTGCTTACTATGATACCCGCCTCGGTGGCATGGTTTTCTGTTATTGATCTGAAGAATGCTTTCTTTAGTATTCCTATTGCTGAGGAAAGTAGAGATATTTTTGGCTTCTCTCTTGGAGGCCGAAGTTTCTGGTTCAAGCGTGCTCCTCATGGTTATTATGAAAGTCCCTCTATCTACAGTCAGGCTTTGAAATCTCAGCTTGACGTGTTCATTTTGCCTCCAGGTGCTACTTTGATCCAATATGTTGACGATTTACTGATTGCTGCTGATTCGGAGGATGTTTGTAAAGATGTGACGGTTTCTTTGTTGCGTCATTTGTCTGATCTACATCATAAAGTGTCCCCTTCTAAGTTGCAATATTGCCGCCAAGAGGTTACCTACTTAGGTCATCTCTTGTCGAAGGAGGGAAGACGATTGACCCCCGAACAAATTCAAGCAATTGCACAAATGTCTGAGCCAACCACACAGAGAGAGGTACGTGCCTTTTTGGGCATTACCTCATATTGTAGACAATGGATTCCGAATTTTTCTTTGTTAGCTAAGCCTTTGCTGGCGCTTACGTTGAAAGATACGCCACAGCCTCTTCCTTGGACCGATGAATGCCAAAAGAGTTTTTCTGATATATGTAATGCTTTGTGTTCTGCACCTGTGTTAGGTACTCCGGATTACAGCAAGCCTTTTACACTCTATGTGCATGAAAGAGAAGGTTGTGCATTGTCATTTTTAACACAACAATTTGGAGACAAACAACGGCCATGTGCCTATGTTTCGGCTACCTTGGATCCAGTTGCCAAGGCATTGCCTAGTTGTCTCAGAGCTACAGCAGCGGCAGCAATTTCTATTTGTCAGTCTGCTGGATTGGTATTGGACAACACCCTTGTTGTTATGGTACTACATACAGTAGATACTCTTTTGAATAGGACTAAGAAACAACACCTCACGAGTGCACGTTGTCTGGATATGAGCTAACGCTTTTGGCTGGCCATATACATATCAAGCGGTGTAATACTCTGAACCCAGCAACATTGTTGCCCATACCGGATGAGAAAGGCATTCAGGAATAGCATGATTGTTTTCTTTGAACAGAGGAGGAAACGAAAGGCTGAATAGATCTAAAAGATACACCACTTGTGGATACGGACGGGATCCTATGGGTAGATGGATCTTGTTTTAAGCTTCCAAATGGTGAGACGACTGCAGCTTATGCTGTTACTACTTTGCATACTGTAGTGGAGACAACACGTATTGCACAGAATTCAGCCCAAGCAGCTGAGTTAATTGCTTTAACGAGAGCATGTGTTTTGGTGAAAGGAAGGAGAGTAAACGTCTACACTGATAGCCAATATGCTTTCGGTGTGGCTCATAGTTTCGGTCGCTTGTAAGGAAAGAGGATTCTTTACTTCTCATGGGACTAAAATACAGCATGGCCAGTTGGTGACTGATCTTATCGACTCACTTGCCTTGCCGACACAAATAGCAATAATCAAGTGTAGCGCTCACAAAAAGATTACTGATGATGTGGGTCGTGGGAATGCTTTTGCAGACGAGGTAGCAAAAGAGACAGCGAGAAATGTTACGAGTCGTATGTATGTCGCAGGCCCTGCAAGATGGATTAGAGAAGGAGGAATGTGTGAGGACACGATAGAAAGTGTAAGAATGATTCAAGAAGAGTCTACTGAGAAGAGCTGAGTAAGTGGAGAGAGAGTACGGGAATGTTGGATGCGATTGGCTGTTGGACGGAATTGTCAGAGCATCAACGATGGCTGTTACCAGACGCCTATGTACTACCTGTAGTTACTATGGCGCATGGTCCAGCCCATATTAGTGCAAAGGGCATTTGTAAAATCTTGGCTCCAGTATGGCAGAATGAAGGAATTCCTAAATGTGCAGAGAACGTGGTGAAGCACTGCATTGTTTGTCTAATGCATAATCCAGGAAAGGGAACCCCAACTCCAGCAGGTCATTTTGCTCCCCCTACATATCCTTTTGAGGTATTACAAATCGATTACATTCATATGGATCGTTGCAATAACCTCAAGTATGTTCTGGTGGTGGTTTGTGCCTTTTCCAGATGGATAGAGGCCTACCCCTTAACCGCATGCGCGCTAGCGGGTTTTCCCGCTGCGCACTGAAAATTCAAAAAACCTGCGTTACGTGACAAAGCCAGCTCGTCATGTGCGCAGCGCAGGTAATGCCCATGACGAGCTGGCTTTGTCATCCGCATCGAAGGGGTTAAAGGACCATACTGCCTTATCTACTGCTAAAGTTCTTTTGAAGGTGTTTTTCCCAAAGTTTGGTTTGCCGCGCATTGTTCGGTCTGACAATGGGAGTGAATTCGTAGGCCAGGTCATGCAGAAAGTATGTGCAGGTCTTGTCAAACGAAAATACCATGCGGCAAACCACCCTCAGTCAGCAGGATTGGTAGAGTGTTATAATGGTACTCTCAAGCTAAAATTGGCAAAGATTCAGGTGAGCACAGGTCTCTCCTGGCCTGATGCCTTACTATTAGCACTCCTGTCTACAAGAACTACTGTCCATTCCCGTTTAGGTCTTAATCCATACGAGGTCGTTTTTGGGCGACCAGCAAATGTCTGGGGAGTTCCTCAACCAAAAAAGTATTCTGATATTCCATACCCGATGCTGATTGACTATTTGCATGACCTCACCACTAAATTACGTGTTCTTCCTCAACAGGTTCAAAATGCTTTGCCAGAGGCCTCCGCAGACCCAGGTCATTCCATTCAACCTGGCGACTGGGTCTGCGTCAAGAATTTTCAGCGGAATCTGGAACCTCGTTGGGGCCCACCGCGTCAAGTGCTACTAACTACACGGACAACAGTAAAGGTTGTTGGGAAAAGAACTGGGTCCATGGCGTGCACTGTAAAAAGATACCCCTGCCCTTGCCTTTTGATCAATGGGTTCGTGAGGGTATAGATGAAAATGAAAGTGAAACAGTGCCTAGATTTGTATCGTTTAGTAGTGCACGCTTGGACCACACGAACTCTGAGAAAGAAGAGGATGACGTGTTACAGGAGGCCGTCCCAACACATCTGCGTTTGAACACCGTGAATCCAGAAACTTAGTTTAAGGACCGGACCATCCCCAATAAGACTCGATATAACTTGCGACCGAGAGCGGTCAAAAACAATTGACTTTTTCCTTTTTAGGATTTTTCTGATTATACTTTTTTGTTTTCAAAAGACATTTTTTATGTGTTTTCTTCCACTATCCATCAAGTTGCAGGGTCACGGTAGGAGTTTTAAGCTGTGACCTGAGTAGTGACCTAGGGTCTGCAGGACTTGCAGTGTCATAGGACGGCTAATAATCACAGCTACGTGTCCTTTGAGTTAAAAAGTAACTCCATTGTCCTTGTTCATGAAACCCGATGTCAGGGTTTGGCTGAGTTCTCTAATCCATGTCTGGTTCGATTGATCCCTGTCTCGGCCGACTATTTGCCCTCTCCTATTCTTCCCTTATACTATCTTATCCGGCTGGCCTTCGCTATTCTCTCCTTGTATGCTCCTATTACACAACTATCCTTTGAGACACACAAGCATGTCCTGCCGCCTGCGAGAGGGGATTGTGAACACCATCACTGATTAATTTGTCGGAAGGGGTAGCACACGGGGTCCGAGAAAGGGGTGTATTTTGAGACACTTGTTAGCTTGTTTTTCAACTTTTCTCATTGGTTAGTTTTGTATGTGTAGGGAGTGGGATATTGTAAATGTGTTTCCTATATAAGACTGTGCGCCATGGATTGAAGTGGCCGTCTCCTTAGAACCCACCTCGAGTGTAACGTCTAGGATAACTGTGCTTAGCTGCAGCTAATAAACCTGGCTTCCACGCTCGACGGAGTGTCTCGTGTCTCTGTTAGTTACAAGGCAGGTGAATCCGGGATTTAGGCGTGCCCTGCGCCGCCCAGCCCATAAGGCCCGGTTCTCCAACTTCAAATCATAAATGTTCCCTTAATAACGTTGTTTCCTACTGGTTGTCCCTGGAGAAGACATCCTATTCTCTCCCTCTGTCCAGTTTCTGATTCCCTTCCCCTTATGTCACCACTTTGATAAAACATAGTCCGGGTAGGGTTTGCAAATTGTGGTTTAGCAAACATATGGAGGAATTCCATTGCTTCTGCGTTAGAACTGAGGATCTGGGACCTAAATCTGGAATCTGGATTGGTGTTCTCTACACCCACCCCACCACCCAGTGCTTACACAGTTTGCATACCCTACTGAAGGAGGAAAATTGGGTTTTTATTTTGGGCAGAATGGTGGCTTATCCCCAGTCTCCCACCTCAGGGAACAGAAAGCCCATTGGACACTGGTGTTTTCTTAAGTAAAGAAAGCACAATTGGGTCAATTGGGTAAAGGGGTCAGGCTGCCCTGGTATTGGGATACAGCCTCCCAAACCCAGGACCCAGTCAATCTTTCTACCCCCACTGGGGAGAGAAGAAAGCCCACTAGATACCAATGAGTAAATACATTTAAAAACCTTCAAGTCACAATCCTTCTTCCTTTGGGCCAAGATAGTCTTTCTGCCACACAAAGAGGAAGAAAGCCCAGTAGACACCATTGATTACTTAAGTTAAAAACCACACCTGGGTGGAGGCATCAGCCCTTCTTGTCATCAGGTTGCACCTGAATATTGGTACCATGGGCAAAAAGGTCATGAGACACCATGAAGCAAAAAAATATAAATAACTGGGGTCAGAGGTTAGTCTGTGCTGGAATTAGGCTGCACCTCCTCACTCCTGGTGCCAAGAATCTTCATGCTCCACAGGAGGTAGATCTAGGAGCTGGTGCCACTAGCCACCATGCTTTTCTGAATACATTTTATATAGGATGATAGGATGGGGTTGTCCAGGCATCAGACCAGGACTCAAGACTGAAGACACTCCCCACCCTCCCCAGGGCCCAGACAGCCTTTTTGCCCCATGAGAGGGATAATACTCAGAGGGTACAAAGCCCATAAGACACTAGGGAGTTCATATATCACAAATAATAGGATGTGAGCTTT
Source organism: Lissotriton vulgaris (assembly GCF_964263255.1). NCBI lineage: Eukaryota > Metazoa > Chordata > Amphibia > Caudata > Salamandridae > Lissotriton > Lissotriton vulgaris. Next base: position 77,042 of record NW_028240988.1, read on the forward strand.
CCTACCATGGCTTTGTGCCTCCCCTACCAACCAGCCATATGGCCCAGACAGTCTTTCTATGGCCATAGGGGTAGAGCAGTAACAATGTTCTACAACATCAAAACTATGCCTAAAAAGATTGTATACCTTTGGAAAGGGCAACACAGCTGAGTTGTTGAAAACTAAGTGCACATTTATGTTTGGCAAGCCATCTTAGGCTAGCCAAACAGACAAGTGCACATAGGTTTCTCCAAGTCAGCTGTATTGCACAGCTGGGTTGGCAAACATAACAGGCACTCTCTGAGCCACAAACCACGCCACTCAGATCAATCCTGTTGCTTGTCTCATGCTGTTGAAAGCAGTGCCAGGATAGAGTGGGAGGGTGCCTATGCCCCAGTGCATGCTGGGAGGAGAGAAGGAGAAGAGGACAAATGGTGGTGTGTCTTTCAGGTATGTTTAAAAATTATTCCCGTAAACCCTGACCTGTTCCCCCACTTTTGTAGTGCGACAACCACCACTAGTCATAAGTGCAGGCTGACAGCGATTGAGTGCAGGCCGGGCCTGGTACAGGGACCAGGTTAGTCCTGCTCAAAAACATACTTTCTCAAAGTGTGCTGTGAAGAGTTCCATTTGCAGTGCAGGAGGCTGCGCAGAGCAGGAAGAATGTCAAGGATAGTCATCGCTGTAGCACTCAGAGCAGGCGGGCGGTGAGGCTGTCATCGATGTAGCTCGAAGAACAGATCTCATGTTGCTGGTCGTAGGTGGTGGTCGCTGTAGAGTGAAGAGTCAGGTTCACCAGAGCTTTGTGTTTGCGATCAGTAGAGTCTCGGCGTTCACAGGTGTGAAGAGCACAATCTTCAGGATTTAATCTTTTCTTGTTCAGAAGAGCTCAAACTAATGCCAGCCAAGGGTCCAGAACCTACGGAGGCACCCCTTGGGGATCAGGAACTCAGAACAGGAGAGACCAGCAGGGCTCAGGCTGGTCAAGTTGCCGGTTCAGTCCAGAAGGTCAGCTGGGCAGGTGCTGGCAATAGGTCATGCAACTGACCCTTGGAGTCACTCATGTTAGCCTGGGATGAAGGTAGAAAGGTCCAGTCTCCCTTCTCAGACAGCAAGTCAGTCCTTCTTCTCTAGTGTCCACAGGTCTAAGAGTGTTCCAAAAGATGGCCGTAGAGTCCAATATTTAAACTGTGGCAGCCGTTGTTTGGGGAGCACATTGTCCTATCTCCACATCTGGTTCTGGAAAGTTTTTCTCTTCTCCTTTCAAGGCTCCAAACTGTCTGGCATGGCAATAGGTTGGTATCAAGGCCGTTTGTGTGTGCTGGAGGCAAGCCTCCAGCCATCCTGACAGGAGGGAATAAACAAACCCCAACAGCAGGCCCATTCACAGCCATGTGACCCACCCCACTGACAGAAGGCACACCTAGTTGGGACAAGAACATGCAATAGTGGAATTTTCAGAATTGTGACTGAAACTTTACCATTAAAGAAGAGTTTAAATTACAATTCATTTGAGTCTAAACCTCATTTCTCTATCTATTCCCAACCCAATGTTTTGCATGAATAAGGTAACACAGTCTTAGTCTGTGGGAAAGATAGGCCTTACAGTAGTGAAACACTACTTTTTAAATTCAGTGCACCCTGCCCTATGATCCTTTAGGGGCTAACTTAGGGGTGACTTGTAAGTATTCAAAAGGAAGGTTTGTTCCTAGCAACAGGTGAATTTGCCATGTCGAAATGGCAATTTAAAACTGCACTATAGACTGTATGGGAGGCCCGAGGCATGTTTTAAAAGGCTACTTTAGTGGGTGGCATAATGAGTGCTGCAGGCCCACTAATAGTATTAAAATTATATGTAGTAGTATTTACTAGGGACTTACAAGTGAATTAAATATGCCAATTAGGTGTAGGATAATTTTACCATGTCTTAAGAAGACAGCACAAGCATATTAGCACTGGTAAGCAGTAGTAAAGCACACTAAATGCCAAAAAAACTGATTCTGCAAAGGAAGGGAGTGGAAGCAAGAAGTGTGGGATGACCCTGCAGTGAGGGCCGGATCCAACACACAGCTTCTCCCATGCAAAAAATGGATGAAGTTGAAATTGAAATCCTTGACGCTGCTGTGGTTTCTTTTGGTCTTTTCAGTCCTGTGGGATAGGCCCCCTTATGTGGGGAGTTGTTTTTACTCAGACAAGTATGGGAAAGCAGCACAGGAGACAATTCGCTGTTATCTATCACATTTTTAAGCATGTTTCACTTTCAAATGTGTTCAAGTGGATAAAAGCAATTTTTTAAAATAACCTCACAATCACCAGATCTTATTGGACCCAAAATTCGGAAGGAGATGAAACAACTACTCCTTAACTCAGATTCTTGGACACATCTTAAAAATATCTATCTTTCCTTCTTTCCCTTTCTGAACCCCTTTCAGAGGGCTACGACTCATAGTCCTGGGCAGTGAATTCCGCTCCGTTTGCAGAGTTTCCAGAGTTCTCTGCACTTCCCGCTCTGTGGAGCTTGTGAAGTGTAGAAGACTCCGCGTAGTGCAGTAGAGTTTTTTCCCCACTCGCGAACGGTAAGTTTGTGAGAGAGAGCTGCCACATGGGTACAATTTCTACCTGAGCGGCCGGAAGAGCAGCGAGACCAGCAGTTTGCACTGCACTGTGCCACTTGTGGAACTTCACAGAGTTTTTTGTCACTTCGTGTAGTGCTGCGTAGCGAAACTCAGCGAACCACGCCCAGGCCTGAAGGCAAGCAGAAGCTACTGAGACCAACTGTAAGGGTTGATGCCTTTCACTTCTCATTTGCATCGGCCAGACCTATGAACAACTGGGCCAAGTACCCCTTCAGCACGTGAATCTTCGTGGTAGTACAGATTGAGTGGTCTAAGGCCTCTTGGGGGGAGGGTAAGGTACAAGGTGAAGTAACCTTCTGTATAACGCATCCTTCCAATTGATGTTCTCTTCCCTGCTGCTCAGCTAGTGCGTGAGGTCATTGAAATGTTGAAAGTGTTTGTGCTTGGATGAGGGCCAGTTGGAGTGGATAGGCTGTGCAGCAAGGATGTTGCTCCAGGTGGGGCATTACATAGGAACTTACTAACTTATTGATAACCTGTAACTGAAGACATTACTTGGAAAATAAACTTAGCTCAGACTACTGTAACATAGCCCAGACTTCGGGACGAGTCAGTCCTTAGCGTGATTCTTAATCTTCTCAACACCTCTCTCTGGTCATGTTCCTCAGAACTGGAAACTCACTCTGGTGCTCCATTTGCTCAAAAAGAGTGGTCTTGGTCCTCTCTACTGGTCAAACTATCGTCCTACATGCCTCCTTTCTGTTTTCTCTAAAGTCTTGGAAAGACATATCAATTCCCAACTCTCCGCTCACGTGGCTACTCACAATTTATTTCCAACTTCACAGTTTGACTTTCGATCTGGCTACAGCACGGAATCGACTCTGCTTGGGTCACTGAAAATCAAAGGCAGCAGCTTGATTGCGGTGGCATGGCAGCTCTCATTTTACTGCACTTGAGTGCAGCATTTGACACATTCTCATAGTCCATCTTCGTTGATCATCTTGAAGCCTCAGGTATTGTGGGTGTGGCTTTGAGGTGGCTGATCTCTTTTCTAAAAGATCGCTAGTTCCAAGTCTTTTCACACACCACTAAATCTAATCCAGTAACCTTAACTGCAGGAGTGCCACAGGGTTCGATTTTAAGCTCTCTGCTTTTCAATTTTCTACGTTCGCCCTTTGGCGGACAATGCGGAGAAGTCAGGACTGACCATTTTGCCTACGTAGATGATACACAGATCATCTTTTCTCTTTCAGACACTCAGCATCAGGACCCCTCCTTGCTCGGACTGAGTAATATCTCTTTGCGGATGTCCCCAGAAACATCTTGAAACTGAACAATTCTAAAACTGAGGTCCTCATCCTGGGACACAATCCTGAACTCTGGGGAATTACCCATTGACCAGACACTTTGGACCTTTATCTGCTCCGGGCCCTAAAGTTAAGAACCTGGGCTATACTATTGACAACAATCTCTCCCTCAGAGCACAGGTGTCCGGGGTTACAACGACCTGCATTGTGGTTCTCAAGTGGCTAAAAGAAATCCTCTGGCTAATTCCTCCTGCTGCCCAGTGACGGTAATACAGGCATAGGTAGTATCCAGACTTAAATATATGGCAATGTTTTGGACCTGGGCAATGATAAAACCTCCGTCCATCGCTTACAGCTCATATAAAACGCAGCTGCACGCCTTCTTTTTCGGCTGCTTCAACATGCCTCAGTCTCACCTTTGCTCCATTAACTCCATTGGCTCAAGGTGAACAAGAGCATTGAGTTTAAGGCCTTATGCTACATGTTACGGGCCAACCATGGCTTGGTGCCCCCTTACATACAAAGCCTGGTCAACCCTTACATGCCCACTCGACAGCTGAGATTAGCGAGCCTTTCTCTGTTCCCAGAGTTCGTCTCACTCATATGAGAGGCTGCCCGTCTCCTATCTCTCCTTCTGCGCTTTCTTCTGTGTATTGTCCTGCTACTTAACTCTTCGGTAAAGTTGATGAAAGGCTGTTAGCGGGGCTCAGAGTCACATTGTTCGGGCACAGGAAAGGGGCTGACCAAGAGATAAAGGAAAACGACAGCCTGGTACTTACTCAACCATCAAGCAGAAAAAACAAGATGACTCCAGTGAGAGCACATAAGGGGAGCAGCAAGAACTTTCATACCCATTTTGCAACTGGTCACCCAATTGGACTGAGGATAGGGAACTCTATGACAGGCCTTAGACAAGGTAAGGATTGTTTGAGCCAGAAGACAACGCGGTGGGGGAGGACTGCATCAGACACAAAGGAAGAAACCCTAAGTGGGACTTCCTGTACATGCAGCGGTGCCTTCCAAGATGGGAATTCTATGTCAAGGGTAGGCCCTTTCAGTCACCCAGTGTGAGAGTGTGCCTATTACTACAGAAGGGCGTGGAGGGATTGTAAATGTGCCATGGGCCCAAATAGATAAAGAGGGGTGGAGAAACAAGTTACTGCAATTGATGGATGGGGCAGTAAAGTGGATTACATGATTCAAGAAGAACACTGCAGGTATCAATTAGTGATAGGAGATATTAAGAGTCTGCTAAGCAGTCTGATTGGGGAGCAGACAAACAGGGTGGTTGCCCAAGCTCGCATTATAGCAATCACGCAAACAGTTACTCAGCATTACGGGCCACATTTAGTACGCACTGGCAACAAATATGGACCGCTGTGAGGGAATTATTCCCTAAACCCCCAGATGTTGGAGGACTTTTGGAAGAGATCATTAAGTCAGAAGAAAGCACAAATGATATCGTGAATAGAATGAAGGAGAGATGGGGAAAGGAAACTGTACAGCTTTGGACTAATACCAACCCAGAAGTCACATTTTTCTAAATATTATGAGAAAAAGGGTTTCCCGCTGTGATACAAAGCAAGTTGGACAGCGTAGTAGGGCTAGACACCAAACCCTGATGGTAGATACAAACTCATATACTACACTACCACAAGAAGAAGCAAGAGAAGGATAGAGAGAAGCAGGAGCAGGCCCAAAGAGACACAGCAAAACTTGTACAACACAAGTTGAAAAAAACTGCCCTCGAGGGGGCAGCATTGGCCGCAACTGTACAGACGGCACCAGTCACTATGGAGGCTCCACCGCAAAACTTTAGAGTGTACCAAACTGGCAGTCCAGGAGCATTACCAAATTAGGTAGCAGAGGTCAGGAGGGCTGGTCGCAAACAGACCCTAGAGAGTGCCACTTTTGCCACAGGCAGTGTCACCTGGTAGAGAGGTGCCGGGTAAAGGCATACCATGAGCAGCAGAAACAGCAGTGGTCAGTGAACCAGTGCCAGCTTCAACGAAGTACCACAAATGCTCCATCTAAGTACCAAGCACAGGCTAATCAGAACGTGCCCTACGCTCAGCCACAAAGAGATCTGCCAGTTGCCTCACAACCACAGCAGGGATCCAAGGATTGTGAAAACTCATGGAAGCAGCAGCCACAGGCAGGAACCTATTGCAATAGGGACCAGGCCACAACCCCAGCAGGGATGGGTGACAGTGAGAGAAGGTAGCACCTTCTCGCAATCACAAAACCAAAATCAACAGTAAAGTAGACCCCCCTAAGTAGATGAAGACAGGTAATAATAAATAATATCAACGGCATAACCCTAGTACTATAGCCCCGATAGCATACAATAGCCCACTTCCAGTACAGAAAAAAACTACAGACAGATAATGGGACTCAAAAAGTTTTATTTATTACCAGGAACTAAGGTTATTGTGGGCCATGTCGATCAGATATCCACACCAAGTCCATGTATCAACAATGAGTCAGTGGGAACGAAGAATAGCCCAGCCAGACCAAAGCATCCACAGAAAACTAAGCGCCACTCTGCTGGCTGACTCCATGAGGAAGGGTTGACTGGCAACCCCCCAGGGGCAGGGCAGGTCATTCTGATGAGGGAGTGGCGAGTATGCACCCAGGTCCCACACAAGTCTAAGGGGACGTATTCCAATCACCAGGCCAATAGGCCTCTATTTCCTCAGGCCTCACGCCCGTGACTGACATTTGCTTCATGGCATGAAGTTCCTATAGAGCCCCTAAATTGCTCCAAAAGCTTCTGATGCAGTAGAGGCCTCCCTCTCAGCTATCAACTAAGCCATCCTCAGTGACGGTGACCAATGCTCATCCCATGCCTAGGATGGCATGGCCTTAAAACTCAGTAGTCCCCACTCCACATGCAGGAGTCAATAAACCTCGAAGCTGCAGTGTAGGTTGACCAGATATCACAGATTTGTTCAGACAGTTCACTTTTTAGGTCGAAGGCCTAAAAGGCTGCGCTTGCGCAGACTTAGGTCTGAGATTTAATGACTCTCAGTAGCGCAGAAGGTCCTGCCTCCCTGCCCTGTCTCTCCGTCATTGGCTGGCTTCCTAAACGGAGGCCAGCCATTGGAGGAGAGATCAGTCACTCCGATGTAGCCCCGTCCTTTTCGGATTTTGGGGCGTAATTTTTGATGTCCGTCACTCAGAACATCAAAACCACGCCCCCAATTCCGAAAAATTTCAGAAGCGCCGGCCGCCATTAAGCTGTTGTTGTAGATGCGGTAGGTCGCATGCTCCCGCTGTCCATCTCCACAGAACTATATTAAACTAACACTTGCAGATCTACGGAGCCCTCTGGAGTAACCCCTTTAAGAACATCTCTCTCTTGCGTGCATATGCACATTTCCACCGCTTGACCCTTCTACCTCACAGCACTCCCCTCGGCCAGCAGCACACGCGGCACCTCTTCCCCGGCACAAATCGTTGCAGCCGCCGTTTTGTTTTTGCCGTTTTATTCTTGTCTTGGCCTGCGGCATCATCCTCCCTGTGTGCGCGCCGCGGCTCTCCTGTCCTACCACAGCCTCTTTCCCGCAATACTTCCCGTCCAGAAGTAAACCGAGCCGGGCAGCGCGCAGGCCCCGCTGGCCCCAGGTGAGGAGGAAACAAGCTGACGGCGCAGCTCGAGCTCCGTGAATTCAGAGTGAAACCAGCTGCCCCCCCTCAAATTAATTGTCGGCTTCTTTTAAAAGGCGCCCGATGGGTCTAATTAACGTGGCCGTGTCACGGCGGTGAGGAAGGGAGGGGGGGACGGGGATGAAACAGGCCTGCCGTGTGAGGCCAACACTCCTCTCAGACACGCTGGGGTCCCCGGGCTCAAGAGGCGCCTGGAAGCACACAGAGTGCATAAGGCGCGTTGCCTGGAGCGCGCATACCTGTGCGAATCCCAAACACTTCGCTGAGCCAACCCCCGAGAAGATGCTATCCTAGCGTCATGGCTGCCACTCACAGGAGACGAGACATCAAAAGACGTTAATCAGACAACACGTCACGTGAAAAAATATGATAACGTCTTTAAAATGAAAAACACATTTTTCTGAACAGAATATCCACATGCCCTGAAGAATTTGCCGCGAGTGACCGAAACGGTGATCAGTTTAAAGGTTAAGTAACTACTTAATGAACGCTTCTAACTTGATACCTGTTGTTTGTGCTCAGGCATTCATGCTTTTGCTAGTGGTTTGATGCATTTTGTTGTCTAAGGGTGCAGTTCTGTAATTTTTTTAACATTTTTTACTTGATCTGCACATTGCCCATGACTCTGTTATTACTGCGTAATAGGCCACACTGTGCTTTGGGGAGAAGCAGGAGAAGAGTGACCCTACATCTAAATATTCGCCTGTTGTAGTTCAAAACAAGTGCCAATATTGCTAAATGAGGGAGACCTTTTGAGGGATGAGGAATGTGTTTTAAGTAGCGATTGCAGATTTCAGTTATATGCTCTATCCTTTATTTTTTGCTGTAACAAGACTTTGTTAGGTGTTTAGTTCATCTCTGTCGCACTATTGGGCCAGTAAATGCCCTTGCTCCATCTAAACCTATATGTTCACAGCTCCATGATCCTAAAATGAGCGAGAATCTTTCATCAATGATGCTTTTTTTTCTCTTCTGTCTAGTCCCGACGTCTAATTGAAGCGCTTGTCTGAGTTTTCCCATGCTCTCGGCAGGATGCTACTTTTGAGTTGTGTTGGAAATAACTCGCTGCCGTTAGAAGTCACCGATAACCTTCCCACACCAGTCTCCCAAATGAACTTCCCCGAGCGGGCCATAAAAGAGCTGTGAGTTTTCATGAGCTCATGATTGAGAATTGGCTTATCTCCCTGGAGATCCATCTTCTGCTCACTATTCATAGTCCTTGCATCCGTTTACTTAGCAGGCTCCCAAGGGCCGGGCACTAACGATGCTGTGTTCTATTTGCTTCATTTTTCTCGAGGTTTTTTTCTTTTGTGTCGTGTACACACACTGCAGTTGGTTTTTAATACTGGAAAGGTTTCATTGTTCTGGCTTGCTATGTGGCACGGTGGCCATATTTCTACTGAATAGGTATAATGGTGGTTTTAGGAAAGGCTTTGGAGTTACTGTATCTTGGCAGTTTTCCAAAAATTGTTCCTTTTTGATAAGGATGCATATCCAAAACACAGTTTGCATCTTAGATTAGTATACGTGTAATTTAGGATACTGATGGCTAAAGTTTGATTATAAACAGTTGTGGCTTATAGATTCTTTGTCCACATTGGATTTGCAAATGTCTTGATTTTTAGTGTTGTTCATTTACTAAGTGCATGATAAAGAGACTGAATTCTAGCAGAATGAGCCCTTGCAGCTGCCCCAATGGAACTTTGCAGAAATGCTGCTGGTATTTTGCTGGGTACCAAGTCTGCACTGTGTGTGCTGGAGAACAAGTTAGGCTCACAGCCACTGCAGCAGCAGAGTTATGCATGTATGGTTCAGAATAAATAGAGTAACCAGTTGTGCAATTCTCATTGTCGGTAATATTTTCTACAGCTGGGCACCATAACTGTCTGTAGAAAAAATGGACTGATCCTAATGAACATAAAAATGCGTGTCAAAATGTGGACATGTTGCTCAGTCTCCCAAAACTTGCATACGTCTTGTTGTTTTTAGTCTAATTTCATATCCTTTCTGTATGATAAAAATGGTCGACCTTCTTAGGTTCATAATGTTAGTGTCTGATGCAGTTGTTGTATAGTGGAAGGAGGAGTGTTAGAGTTAAGTTACGTGTATATATCAACTTGACAAAGCAAGAATAATATTTTGCTACACCCTAACACCACCCCACCCCCAACACTTTAGCTTGACTTGTGCCAATAGGAGTACTGGCCAATAATTTGGTGTTTGATTTCTTCACAATTGAGAGGCGATTTTTTTCCCCACTCTTTGCATTTGTGTGTGGCTGTGTAGCTCTGTGTGTGTGTGTGTGTGGCTGTGTGGATAGCTTTTTTTGTAGGTGGCTCTATGTGTGGGTGGCTCTGTCTGTGTGAGGGTGGCTCTATGTGAATGACTGACTGTGTGGGTGGCTCTGTATGTGTGTGTGGGTAGCTCTGTGTGGGTGTAAATGCAATAGGTCATGCATTTGCGAGTGATTAAGCTATTGGCATTGTAAATGACAATGCCATTTATTTCACGATTACGCTATTGCCAATGTAAATGACAATGCCATTTATGTATGATTTAAAAAAAAAAAGTCATGAGCAATGCCAATAGCTCTACCTTTAATAATGCCGAGACCATTGCATTGTAAATGCTTGTTTCTTTTTTGTGCCATCTGTCCTGGCAGATCTTTCTGGAGTCACAGGGGGGATCCCATCAGGCTCGCCTTTTACAGCTCGTATTTATTATATGTCCCGTAGCGCTAGGCGGTTAGTGAGCACCGCCTGCGGGCCATTCTGCACCCATCTGTGATACAAAATGTTATTCCTACTCCCATTTTTGTGAAAGTGGTCTGATTTGTGGACCTGAAAAGTTTTGGTCACCCTACCTCAGCCTAATGATGAGCTTGGGACTCCGTCAGGGCCTACTGAGCCTTCCAAGGTGGGGTATGGCCTGAGGGTGATAGAGGTGCCAGTGTTAGCGGCCTCCAAGTCTCTAACCCCGCTCCAGAGGGATCGCAGACCATGGGGTGCACCCCAGGTCAGACTCAACCACCTTCCGGGCATAGTCCGCTCACGGTGCTCCAACCCTGCAAGCAGAATCCAGGAAATAGTCAGCCCTAACTGCCAACCCCAGGGGGTGCAATATAGGGGAAGGAAGGAGGACCAGAGAGCAGCCTAGGACCCTCTCCCCGCAAGGCAAAGGAAAACAAGGAACGGGGCGGTTCAAGAAAAACACCCACAACTAAAAGTAAAGAATGTCCAAAAACCACCTCAAAAGGAGATTCTAGATCAAAGGTGGGGTCCAGATCAGCATAATTAGCTATCTGAGGTCACAGGGGAGGGCCACGTTATGCACCACATGCGCAAATAGAGAGCTAGATAGGCATAAAAACGTGTTCATGGGGCACATGGCAGACCCCAACAACACCAGGCAACAACAATCTCTCTTTGTCTACACTTCCACTCACCTACTACGATACTGAGCCTCATCCATAGTACTCCTAATAGGAGCCACAGTCCCATCACTCCGTGTCCTCATGAGATCCACCTCACAAACATACCTAACATCCGCCTGATCATCCAGACTGAAGATGATGAGGGCCCAAAAGACCACCCAGGTAGGAGCAGGAGTCGTGCCGGGCTGAGGCTCAATGGCTGATAAAAAAAGATCCCTCTAGAGGACAACAATATCCCTCACTCCGCAAATCATCAAAAGACCTTTTTAACAGGGTTTGCCTTCTGATGCCTCACTAAATCGCGACTAGTAGGCTGATGAGACCACACTCCCGTGGCAAAATACAGGGTCTCCCAAACCTATCAATGACGGAGCACATTTGACTACTTGAATATTAGCTGAATTAACAAACAATAAAGTCCTTTCAAAATCGGTAACAACCAAAATAGCAAGTGCACCAACACCGTTTTCCTTGTCAGCCTTCACGACCCCGAAAGAAAAAGGACATTTTTAAACTTTCGTCACCAGGAGAGAAAACCCAGGGGCCCTCAGCATGGAGTCTGCCTAACACCTGCATAGGTGCATCTTCCCGACATACAATTGGAGCCTTCCATGCCACTGATGCCTTTGTACTATAAACTGCAACCATTTTCCAATTGGGCAGAAGAAACACAGTCACCGGAGGAGCACAGATGGCTCATAAGGGACTCCCACCTCGAATTACGATATCATGACAAAAGTTAAGTATACCTGTAGGATTGAGTATGATCTGCCTACTATAGGTAGTCCCACACCTATTTACCATTGAGGAACTGCAGGGTCAAAAGAGATCCACAAATGGAGAACTACATCCCCTGCGTAGGGACCTCTCATACGTCAACTACAAATACACTAAACTGAATACTAGCATCCCACACACACTACATAGCACCCTCCTACACAACACTTGGTACCAACGCATGACCTCAGTAGGCTCCCTAGCATCAGCTAGGTCATGTTATGTCTGTTTGCTGATCACACATGCGGTAGGCGTAGATATGCTTTACCTGTCCCAAGAGGTTGCCCCGAAAAAGCAAAGTGCCTCATTCATCTTTACTTATGTAGGATAAAGACCAAGGTCCTGCCTAACATGATGGAGACAGATAGCATAGTTGTAAAGCTTAACCCATACGACACCAACCCAATAGCATTATACCTCTTCACTGAATCCAATGATAACCAAACTAAGCTGGACAAAATGCGTTGGAAGGGAATCATAGGGGAAAATACTGTTTTAACCCCGAGATTTCCCAGAGAAGAGACTTTTGGGTGGATACCCCAACCAAGTGTACAAACATGTCCGCTCCAGCATCCATCTGAGGACCAAGAGTGACCCTTAGCAAATCTGGGGCGGTCTTCTTTAGCAACAAGTGATCTCCCGACATGGAATTCCTGTGTAGGGTCATCCAGATCAGGGTTCGATGAAAGTGTGAAAAAACCCATGTCAAGAAATCTGTGACACTGAGGTGGGTGGATGCACTTGGCTAGAAGGGAATGGTCAACCCCTGATTGCACAGATACTTACACTGGATTTCTTATATTTCAGAAGAAAAGGAATGCTTCCAATGGGATTGAATGCTAACTGTGGAGCGATTTTACACCTTACGGATATGCAAGGGAGCACCTCCACGCAGATGGATTTTTGCTGGCAGTGAGGTGAACACGCCTACACCCAACTGATTCCCGGTTGGAGGGGACTGTGCTCCCTGGTCACCTTGCACACCCGACCCATGTCATTTACGGAGAAGAACTAACAAAGTTGTACCAGCACTCGTTAGGGAAAAAGACCACCTTGCTGCACCAAGCTCACGAAAAGACAGCAGTGGACAATTTTGCTGGCCTCAGTTTAAAGACATTCCAGAAGAATCTAGGCTGTTCACGGAACCACAGCTGGGGGAAGTGGGATCAATACCCTTATTCACTCTACAGACAAAAGCAAACGCCTGCTGGCTCAAGAATAGCCAATGGGTAAAGCTCAAGATGGTGAACAGCACAGAGCTCTGCCTCAATTTGATCAAGGAAGAAATTGAGCCCTCCGCCTCATGATAATGCAGCACTGATGTGTGCTGTAATTAATGACTGCAATGGAGGAAGGGGTATGCGCCAAGATAAGCACCACCTGTTGCATATTTATCCCAGGGATTGACATAGACAATTGAACTTTGAGACTTGCATCCAAGCACTGCATAACCTATAGAGAAGAGTGGGAGTGGGAAGGAGGTGTCCCCGAGCAGGAGTGGTTCTCAAATTGGTTCTCCTTGCTCCCACGGTCGATATCCGGTCTGTGCCAGTTATAATTGTGTTTCTATTAGTTTGCAGGATTATACAATTGGGGATCACCTGCTGTAAAAACACAGTCCTCAAACAAGGTATAATACAAGTAATTAGGAAGGTTGTCATAGACAAAAGCTGCCAGAGGGAACAACAGCACCCAGATAGAATAATGGTGCAGTCGCATAAGTTTGATAGGGTATTTGAAGAATCAACTAGAGGCCTAGAGGAGGGTATGTTAATATGGATATCGATGTGTTTGTCGACAAAAAGGAACTATTGTACTCCGTCTTGAACTCCATATCTACCTCAACACGCAAGTGTGTGGTTAGGAAGGCCCTGTGACCTAGGTCCAGGGTTTCTGATTGATGGGTCCCAGGTGGAAGGGTGCATAGCTCGCAGGCAAACACTCAGGCAGGAAACTCTTGATCAAGTCTGAAGATAGGTGCAGCGACATTACAATGGTGAGGGAGACTGCCTCAATAAAGCAGACATGGCCAGTAAGGGTACTTGCTCCAAAAAACGGGGAACAGCCATGACAACGCGGGGATTACCCCGCAATGCCATTACAATGCAGGGATTACAACGAAAGTCGTTACAACGAATTTCGCTGGAGGGCGCTGTTGGATAGGGAATAATTTAATTTTCTATCCAACACCTTCCCTACTGTCAACGTGGGCTGGAGTTGGAATAGAAAATTAAACTATTCCACTATCCAGCGCCCTCCAGCAAAAGTCGTTGTAACGACTTTCGTTGTAATCCCCGCGTTGTAAGGGCATGCGGGGTAAAAGCCTGCGTTGTAATGCCATACAACCCCTAAAAACACCATTAAGTCAGATGCCACAGGAGTTAGGAACACATAACCAATCAGGGCCTAGCACACATTGTGATCATGCGTTCTTCATGCCGGACATCTTGACACATTCACCACTGGCCGCACTGTGTCCAAGCAGGTTAAGACCCACCTGTAGTAACCAATGACCATCAATGTATGACTCTAAAGGCAGCAACCAACATTCCTTACCATACATGTACGACAGAAACCTTTTATGGCTTTTGTAATATTGTATGAAAAGAAGCCTCAAACTTGATGTAATTTAAGACAGTCCTCAGACATAGTGCCTATAACTTTTCTCCCGGCTGACCGTTTTCATTAAACAAACTGTCCCTGTTTTGCCAAATGCCACTTGTCTTCTTTTATTTCAAGGAGATTCAATTCGAGCATCAACTTTTTAGTTTATAACGTCAGATTACCCTATGTGCTGATCATCCTTGCCAAATTTTAAAAACATCCACTGTCTGGATGGGAACCTCTTCCCGAGCAGATAGAATTGAAAACTGAAAAAAAGAAGTCCTTTTTAACCTTCCCTCACGTATCGGCCTATGGCAGACAAAGGCACTGGGAGGGATACACCCACGCATAAAAGATTCAATACTATCATTATTGTCAAAAAGTTATTGCAACCCAACCAAAATAAGTGCTGCGTCATACCCTAAGGGTTTGACCTTCCCCCTGGGTATTTCCAAAGAAACTGGTGGAGTTCCAAGCTCTCTTCAGCCAATGCAAGTAAGTTAAAATAGGCAATCTTCCAGGATGCATAACTCAGGCAATGTTTGGCCAATTTTGAAAGACTTGGGCTCAATGTACTCCTGATGGTGAGCTTTAGCCACCAGAAACACTGCCTCCTGCCATCCCAAAGGGTGCACTTTGCAAGGAGCTGATTCTACTGTCTGCACCTGTATTCGCCTGTGCCTGGCTTCTGATACTCCCCTCTTCCTTCTAGGATATATAAGTCCAGGTCTTCCCCAACTGGTCCTTGGGAAGTGGGAAAGTGGCCAGCATCACTCTCCATCGAGAGACCCACTAGATAAGGGTTCAGCTGCAGACAGAGTCCTCAGTCCATCAGGTGGTTTGTCCTCCGAGCATCAATGGTGTTGCTGCAGTCACAGTCCAGATACACAGTTTTGCTCTACTTTATATCTCAGGCATGCCACTTGTATGCCTAATCCATCCTCTGGATGGTGACACAACGTTGTCTAACCCTAAAACTGGTCTGGTCTTTTCTCTCTTCTTACCTGGCTTTGGCTCCAGCTTGGCTAGTGTCACCAAAGGCTGTTGTCAGGTCTCTTTGTGAGTGCTGGGGAAAGCCCCTTTGAAATTTAACCACGGCAGAGCACAACTCCTCCCCAGACATCCTGTCAGAAAGACCCACTCCACTCTACACTCAGGGCCTTTTGTGCACTGCCTAGCTCCAATACCCAATTCCCAGCAGGATGTAGCCATCATCAACCCAGGCAGCTTGAAACTCCCATAAATAATATCAGGCAGAAAAATGACAACTTCCTAAATGAGGTACAAAAGGGGGTGGTAATGGACGGAGCATCTGAACCAATCAAACACTCACACCCAGTCAAAAGATCTGGGTTTAATCCATCACTGTTTTTTAGCCCACTCTGCCACTCCAGTTCTGTTATGGCTATATGCAAATCAGTCTGACCCTGTGCCTCATGGGAACAGTCCAGCCTGAACTGCCAAGCCATGCCTTCCCTGGACCGGAAACAAGCTTCTGAGTACCGGTTTCTGGCATTTCAGCCGTCTTCAGCCCGGCTTGCTTGAATCCAGTGGCAAAGTGAGCAAGGGACTCACGTCTGAGCATACCCTGCCACACTTATGGGGGCCACTGGATTCAAGCAAGCCGGGCTGAAGACGGCTGGAATGCCAGAAACTGGTCCTCGGAAGCTTGTTTCTGGTCCAGGGAAGACATGGCTTGGCAGTTCGGGCTGGACTGTTCCCATGAGGCACAGGGTCAGACTGATTTGCATATAGCCATGTCTGAACTGGGGTGGCACAGAGTGGGCTAAAGAACGGTGATGGATTAAACCCAGATCTTTTGACTGGGTGTGAGTGTTTGATTGATTCAGATGCTCCGTCCATCACCACCCCCTTTTGTACAACTTCCTAAATGAGGCATTTCTAAAATGCTTTGAAATTCAGCCTTACTATTAAAGTGGGTTTTAACCACATCGCTGCGGCGGCTTTTCCCGCTGTGTGCGGCGTTTTTTAAAATACCGCGTTACATGACGAGCTCAGCTCATCATCAGCATACGAGCGCCGTAGCTGATGACGAGCTGAGCTCGTCATCAGCATCGAAGGTGTTAAATACAATTAAAGAGCGGAAGAAGTATTTTCTAGCTGCTACAAATTTAAACTTCATATTATTTAATAAATGCAACAATGTAGCTCAATGATTTCTTCTGGCACCAGAAAGACTGGCCACAGAGGAAATCATTTTTGGGGATATTTTACTGTAAAGACGTGTTCAACTTTATTGTCAACATGCCCTACTTTTGGATATCTGCACCTTATTTTTATGGGCAAAAAGGCAAACATATGGGTGACATCAATTTTTACAAGGAAGGTTTCGACCGGTCAAAGAAAAGTATTTTGACAGGTCAAAATTACAAATTAAAAATGCCACAGGCAGTGTAGCTATGTGCAGCTACTAGGTTGTGCATGACTGTAGTCTCTATCTATGAACATACACGTATGTATACATGCAACCAGCCCAGTGCCCCTTACCCCCTTACCCTAGCTGCATCAAAATGGCCTTAACTGAAAAGGTGGACTCTGGTGGTAAACTTCCACATTTATTTTAGAAAAAAGGGGCCCCTGCACACAATTTGCTTGCAAAGAGCAGGGAATATGTCTATACATTTGGAAACATACTTAAGCACGGAGTAGTTCATATAGATCTGTGGGCATATAAGATTTCTAACCAACATGCACCATTTCAATCAAATCAGCGATAAAACAAAAATAATTGTACCTCTTTTTCAAAATATATATTTTTAAATTATTTTCTATACAATATTATAAAACAAGCATTTGCAATGCAATAGGTCTCGTATTAGGAAAGTTTGAGCTATTGGTATTGTAAAAGACAAATTTTTTATTTATGTGTTGGTTTTGAAAATAGCGAAATTAATAGCTTTGTCATTTACAATGCCAATAGTTGTAACTTTTGCAAATGTGACACCTATAGCTTTTGTAATGCAATATGTGTTGTATTTACGTGACTTAGATGTATTGATATTACAAATAACAATGGCTTTTAATGTTATTAAAAAATTAATACTTAAATACCAGCTATTATAATTTATAATGGCAATAGCCATTATAAATTATAGCAATAACTTTTGTGAAGATTATGTTCAGTGTATTTTATTGTGACGAAAATCCAAGAACAGAAGTGAAATATTAACATCTTTTTGTGACATTTGTAATAAAGCTTGAAACATTGAGAGAACATATTTGAACCAGTTGTTGAATGGTTGCACAGATTGATGCTGTGGTCGCGCTGAGTGATGTTATGGTGGCGACAAGTGATGCTGTGGCGTTCAGTGATGCTGTGGTAGCGCATAGTGATGTTGTGGTGCCCCTGAGTGATGCTGTGGTGGTGCTGAGTGATGCTGTGGTGATGCGATAGATAGATAAAGTGAGTGCGATAGATAGATAGATTGAGGGCGATAGATAGATAGAGGGAGGGCGATAGATAGATAGATAGATAGATAGATAGATAGATAGCGAAAGATAGATAGATAGATAGATAGATAGATAGATAGATAGAGTGAGGGCGATAAATAGATAGATAGATAGAGTGAGGGCGATCGATAGAGTGATGGTGATAGATAGACAGAGGGAGGGCTATAGATAGATAGACAGATAGATAGAGTGAGGGCGATAGATAGAGTGAGGGCGATCGGTAGACAGAGGGAGGGTGATAGATAGATAGAGGGAGGGCGATAGATAGAAAGCGTGAGGGAGATAGATAGATAGATAGATAGAGTGAGGGAGATAGATAGATAGATAGATAGATAGATAGATAGAGTGAGGGCGATAGATAGATGGGCAGATAGATAGATAGATAGATAGATAGATAGATAGATAGATAGATAGATAGATAGATAGAGTGATGGCGATAGAGTGAGTGGGATAGGTAGACAGAGTGAGGGTGATAGATAGATAGACAAATAGATAAGTGAGGGCGATAGACAGATAGATAGATAGATAGATAGATAGATAGATAGATAGATTGAGGGTGATCAAAGATAGATAGATAGAGTGATGGCGGTAGATAGAGTGAGTGCGATAGATAGACAGAGTGAGGGTGATAGATAGACAGATAGAGTGAGGGCAATAGATAGAGTGAGGGCGATAGACAGATAGATAGATAGATAGAGAGATAGAGAGATAGATAGATAGATAGAGTGAGGGCGGTAGATTGATAGAGTAAGGTTGATAGATAGATAGAGTGAGGGCAATAGATAGATAGAGTGAGGGCGATCGATAGAGTGAGGGCGATAGATAGATAGATAGAGTGAAGGGCGCTAGATAGTGTGAGGGCTATAGATAGATAGAGTGAGGGAGATAGATAGATGGAGTGATGGCAATAGGTAGATAGATAGAGTGAGGGCGATTGAGATAGATAGATAGATAGATAGAGTGAAGGCGATGGATAGATAGACAGATAGATAGAGTGAAGGCGATGGATAGATAGCTAGATAGATATATAGCTAGATAGATAGATAGATAGAGTGAGGGCGATAGAATGAGGGCGACAGATAGTTGAGTGAGGGCGACAGATAGATAGAGTGAGGGCGATAGATTGATAGTGTGAGGGCTATAGATAGATAGAGTGAGGTGGCCTCGTGGTGGACGTGGGGGTGGCCATGGTGGTGGTGGGGGACATGGTGGTGGTGGATGTGGTGGACATGGTAGTGGTGGACATGGTGGTGGTGGAGGTGGTGGATGTGGTGTGGTGGACGTGGTGGTGGTGGACGTGGTGGTGGCGGCAGAGGTGAGTGTGGTGGTAGTGGACGAGGTGGTGGTTGTGGACGTGGTGGTGGACGTGGTGGACATGGTGGTGGTGAATGTGGAGGTGGTGGGCGTGGTGGTGGTGGATGTGGTGGTGGTGGACGTGGTGGTGATGGATGTTGGGGACATGGTAGTGGTGGACATGGTGGTGGTGGACGTGGTGGTGGTGAATGTTGTGGTGGATGTGGTGGACATGGTGGTGGTGGATGTGGTGGTGGTGGACGTGGTGGTGGTGGATGTGGTGGGGTGGACGTGGTGGTGGTGGATGTGGGGGTGGCAGAGGTGAGTGTGGTGGTGGTGGAGGTGGTGGTTGTGGACATGGTGGTGGACGTGGTGGACACAGTGGTAGTGGTGGATGTGGTGGTGGTGGGCATGGTGGTGGTGGATGTGGTGGTGGTGGACGTGGTAGTGGTGGATGTTGTGGTGGTGGATGTGGACATGGTGGTGGTGGTGTACGTGGTGGTGGTGGTGGACGTGGTGGTGGTGGATGTAGTGGTGGAGGTGGTGTTGGAATTGGTGAAGGGTGTGGTGGTGGAGGTAGATATGGTGGTGGTGGTGGAAGTGGTACTTGTGGTGGCCGTGGTGGTGGTGGACATTGTGGTGGTGGACATGGTGGTAATGGATGTGGTTGTGGATATGGTGGACATTGTGGTGGTGGACGTGGTGGTGGAGGTGGGTGTGGTGGACATGGTGGACGTAGTGGTGGTGGATGTGGTGGTGGTGGACGACGTGGTGGTGGTGGACGTGGTGGATGTGAAGGTGGACATGGTGGTGGTGGATGTGGTGGACGTGGTGGTGGTGGACGTGGTGGTGGTGGTTGTGGATGTAGTGGTGGATGTGGTGGTGGTAGTGGATGTGGTGGTGGAGGTAGACGTGGTGGTGGTGGATGTGGTAGTGGCCTCATGGTGGACGTGGTGGTGGCCGTGGTGGTGGACATGCTGGTGGTGGACTTGGTGGTGGATGTGGTGGATATGGTGGTAGTGGAAGTCGTGGTGATGGTGGAGGTGGGTGTGGAGGTGGTGGACATAGGGGTGGTGGACGTAGTGGTGGTGGATGTGGTGGTGGACGTGGTGGTGGTGGATGTGGTGGTGTTGGTGGATAGAGTGAGGTCGATAGATAGAGTGAGGGTGATAGATAGATAGAGTGAGGTGGCCTTGTGGTGGACGTGGTGGTCGCCGTGATGGTGGACATGGTGGTGGTGGACATGGTGGTGGATGTGGTGGACATGGTGGTGGTGGACGTGGTGGTGGTGGATGTGGTGGGGGAGGACGTGGTGGTGGTGGCAGAGGTGACTGTGGTGGTGGTGGACGTGGTGGTCGTGGATGTGGTGGTAGTGGACATGGTGGTGGTGGATGTTGTTGTGGTGGATGTGGTGGTGGTGGTGGATATAGTGGTGGATGTGGTGGTGGACTTGGTGATGGATGTGGTGGTGGTAGACGTGGTGGTGGTGGACGTGCTAGTGGCCTCGTGGTGGCCGTGGTGGACATGGTGGTAGTGGACGTGATGGTGGATGTGGTGGACATCGTGGTGGTGGATGTGGTGGTGGACGTGGTGGTGGAGGTGGGTGTGGTGGTGGTGGACATGGTGGTGGTGGACGTAGTGTTGGTGGACTTAGTGGTGGTGGATGTGGTGGTAGTGGACGTGGTGGTAGTGGAGGTGGTGGTGGACGTGGTGGTGGTTGTGGTGGTGTTGGTGGTGGATGTGGTGGTGGACGCGGTGGTGGTGGACGTGGTGGTGGTGGATGTGGTGGTGGACATGGTGGCGGTGGACGTGGTGGATGTGAAGGTGGACATGGTGGTGGTGGACGTGGTGGTGGTGGATGTGGTGGTGGTGGTGGTGGACATGGTGGTGGATGTAGTGGTGGATGAGGTGGTGGACTTGGTGGTGGTAGTGGACGTGGTGGTGGTGGAGGTAGACGTGGTGCTGGACGTGGTAGTGGCCTCATGGTGGACGTGGTGGTGGCCGTGGTG